>NC_056749.1:641748807-641986307 GCF_019279795.1 Protopterus annectens
ATAATATACACACACACATATATATATATATATATATATATATATATATATATATATATATATATACACACACACACACACACATAGCAAGAGGTTTCCCAGTTCGATTCTTGGCTGGGGTGCCTTCTATGCATAATCTGCATGTCCTCCTTGCGCTCATGTGGGTTTCCTCCCACATTACATGCATCTGGAACATTTATCCACAGGCCTCCTCTGAAAATTGTCTCATTCCAAGCCAGACTTTCCGATAAACAAATGTTAAATAAAAATAAATAAAATTTCCATAACCACTATCCACATACATCAGTGACACACAGTGCCTAGGCCGTGGATGACTGCACATTTCACAGTTTTCTGTTATAGTCTCGCTGTATCACCTACTGGACTGTTACAAGGTGGAAGACGTACAAGTATATTATTTACTTACATCATTCTTCCTACACAAGTACAGAGAAACGTTTAATTAATGTACAAATTAATGATTGTAACATTGGTTAAACATATGTTCTCTCAATGAGAAGTGTAAAAATTGTATGCATTTTCCTTATTCTGTCATGTTGCAGGATTTCTAGTAAACAACTGCAGTAACTGTTGTCTACAATGAAATCCTTGTACAGTTTAGCTTGGCCTGTAAAAAAATGGCCAGTATGTCTACATTTTGGCATGTTGTTGGTTCAAAAGCACATTGGAAAACATGTTACTGTGGTTAACGTCACCCATAAATTTTTTTCAAGAATCATATTGCAATAATTTATACTATGTTTTATGTTGTATATGTTAACAACTCACTGATCTATTTTTTCTAGGAATAATACTGTAATCCGTAATGTCCTAACATTAGTTGTGGAACAACAGTGTTTAAAGAGCAGTACCTGTTTATTTATGAGTAGCATGTGCTGAGTGTTAGCCCAGCTTGTAAGGATACAGACCAGCATGTTTATATTTTGAGCACTGTGTGTTCAAGCCTTGAAAGGAGACACATATATCTTAAACTGTTATACTGATGTCATATACCAATAACATTCTTTTTGCAAAGCATTTTACACATTGATATTTTTATAATATCAGAGTTGCTACGGATATATCCGTAATCCACAACATTTTATCAGCTATTTAACAGCGGTACCAGTACATCTTGATAAATCCTGTTATATGCTTGAGGAATTTAGTAGGTAAATATATTCTGTTTAAAATGCCATGAAGCACTGCTTTGTCACGAAATACTGAAGTCAGTTGTACAACAGACTCAATGTAATTTTGAGGTACTGTGATGGGTCCACTAATAGCTGTAATGATGGGCAGGGAAGCTGTAAGTCTCTAACTAGCGATATGCAATGTAAAGGAATAACGGTTCTCACACATAACTTTCTGTGTTCATAATGTACAGCAACATGTATGATTCTATTTACACAAGCTGGATGTTACAAGACACTGCCATGCTGTATGAGGAATGGATTAGCTCAATTACTGTTAATTTCTATGGACACAGTGCTGACATGAATATAATTTCAGAATAGTTTAGCTTTATGAGCAGTACATGTTCATAGTCTGCAATCCTAAGCCAAACTCATTCTTAGTATACCATCCACCATCAGGATGATGTCATCATATTAATTATTTTCAATGCCTAGAAAACATGCTTTTATAGTCGAGATGTAGGCAGATAGGTCTCAAGTTTAGGGTTTGGCTGTAGGTTACGTTTGCAGGTTTGAATCTCATGTCCTCCAGTCTCTGCAAAGATGTCAGTACCTAAAGGTCACAATGTCAACTGAGTATTGTGCTAAACTAAGGTTCTTCCAAATAGCAGTTACAAGTGTGGTGTGAGATGTTTACTCTTCTTATTTAATGAATAATTTTAAAATAGTTTCTTGTTTTACCACAGATGATGAGGACAGCAGTCGGAACAAACCAATCTACATCTGTGCCTCAAGGGGATGCACAGACTTAAAGAGGAGTGGAGGGAGAAAGGTATTTTGCATATTTCATGTATATTATGAACTGATATGCATATAACACTGATTTTAGGCCTGTATTTTTCAAAAATACATGTTTATTGATTAGAATGCAGGGATACCAATCATGCATCAGTAAGGTAAGTGAAATCAGCAAACATTAGCTGTCACTGCAACTGTGTATAAAACTTACAGTGTTGATAGATTTTGTATTTTTGATCCATTTTGTCAGCAAACACTTTTTATAAATGCATCCACAACATAAAGAACAGTTTGTTGTGTGTATCTGACACAGAGGTTATAAGGTGAAAAGTTTCATTCCAAGTATAAGTGTTGTGACTGTTTATGATGCATGGTTTGCTACACTTGTATGTCTGGCTGTATTCGCTGATGTTTGATCTGTTGTGCAGAGACTACCTCTTCACAGAGTTAATGGGAGTCTGTGGTAACATTGTCAGTGAGCACACTCTGCAGGTCAACATTGGTATTGTTTCTGTTTCCAAACACTTTTTTTTAAACACTGGTATAGCCTAGGTGGACTAACACTTGAGTGGGTACATATTTGATAGCAGCAGGTCATAATCAGCAATCATGTTCCAAAGTATTTGATTTGTAAGTCTTCAGATTCATGATCATTTTGGATGAAAATGCATACAGTTGTATACATGCAGTACTACTAACAGATATAATGAAATCTGATATGTGTACAGTTGTCTTGCTTGAACATATCACATTGTTTTTAGTGTTGTACTCCTCATATTGATTTGTATTCAGCCAAATACCATGCTGCCTGTCTCAAAAGGTTGTGATACGTTGTGTCTAATGTCCACAATAGTCTTCAATATAATTTTTATCTTTTATACAATGGCATCTTTCGTTTGCTCATATAGATCATTGAGTGCAGGCAGTAAAATATGTTTGTTGACCATTCATACATTTTTACAATGCTAATGACATGCGCTTGTGTTTGTGTGCGTCTAAGCATATAGAATTAACCAGGAAAGAATAATATTGCCCTTTTTAGGAGTATGACATATTGCACTATGGGTAATTCTGTCCATAATGGCTGTGTCTCAGTCCCTGTGTAAATTATCTTAACAATATTGTGTTATGTTCTGTTTTTCATGGTATTTTTCTGCATGATAGACATAGTTTTCTTTTCTGTTGTGTTTTGCAATTAATATTTACACAGCATGGTACATAAGGATGTTCACCAATCAGAAGATGAGAAAGAGCACATGCAAGGATACTACCTGAATCATCTGAAGGGGATAGTAATGATGACGAAGATGAGGAGGAGCCTGGACATGCCCCTGCTGGAGCCATCCTGCCTGAACCCCAGAGGAGACATACCTATGGCCGTCCTGTCAGTAGGTATTGTCTGTGTGCTGCCCCTATGTTCTGCTGCTAATGTAGTGATTGACATTTAATTCAATGGATTGTGTATGCACTCTTGTACATACATACCATGCATCTGTCTTGCTTATGTGTTATTACTGTGCAGCATTTACTGTGGTTTCAATGTATGCATGACACACATTAACACAATTCATTGTTCACACACATTCACATGTCCATACATTGTGGCAGTTAACCTGTTGATAGTGCTGCAACTGGCAGCCTGTAAATATCTGTCTTACTGGGGTGACTGACGGACAACATATGTCCACATTATAGCATTAACAATGTTATATGCCTTGGATGCCGGTTTTGCCATATCAGGTATGTGCAACTTACAGACATGTCATTCAACATGGTTTTGGATGATATTTCTCATAATGTTCCACTCTCATGATGCAGTTTTGTGCCATGGTTTGGCAATACCCATGACATGTGGGATCAAATACAGGTATATCCTGTGTATTTGCAGTCCCTCTTATCTGACTACATCAAAGAGCAAAGTAACACTAATCTGTACACAATGTTACAGATTACCCAGTTTTACACATTCTGTCACAGTACATTATGTTTGTTGTATGAAGCATTTACACATCTGAGATGTAGTGACACTGGTGTGCACCTTCCATAAATAGTTCTATACATAATGATTGCATGTATGTGTGCACAAAATCAGATACATACTGACACAGAAATGTAGCTTTGACAAGTGAGCACTCAGTGATGTACTGAAAATGTGCTGTAATGATGTTCACAGAGGTGTTCTCTCTCTCTGTAGTTAGCAGTGTGGTTTACATACAAATGCATTTCTTTATTTGACATTTGCATGACAGTATGTGTGTATGTGACTGAAAATTTTAACTTCCTTACCAATGCATGAGGATGTGACATGATTGCACATTACAGTGTGTGTTTTATACATGTCCTGTTGTATGTGACATCAGCAGTCACATCTTTCCGTTTGACATAAGTTTTCCATTTGTTTAAATTAATGTCCGTCTGTCTTCTGGAGTACCCTGTGTTCTTTATATGTGCATTTACACTGTGTCACCTTATGGCTTCCTGTTTTTAAATGATGTGGTCCAAGTTTGTCCACCTCCCTACTACTTAAATATTGATTTATTTATTGATTGATTTATTGGGATTTGTTTACCAGCAAAGTCCACTGGGCCAAGCAGAGCGCATTTTCAATGCAGGCCAGGGGAGAAGACTCCACATGACATACAAATAGGATATATGTAGTACAGCACAAATGGAGTAAACATTTTTTAAAACAATAGTACATTTAAAATATATACAAACACTTGATACATACTTAATAAAACTAATTACATTTTAGTACAACTATAATTGACATAGAAGTATGGCTGAATATAAAATGCTTATATAAACACACTTGATACATACTTAATACACTAATTACAATGTAGTACAACTATAGTTGACATAGTAGTATGGGTGAATATAAAATGCTTAGCCTTCAGATGATGACTGAGATTTAGAGCTGAGGAAGACATTAAGAAGCTATAGCAGTGATATTGCAACAGTAATAGTATATGAGAGGAAATGAATGGAAGAGTATTGTAAGAAGTTGTAAGTGATAACAGCAGAGGTTAAAATGTTAGGAGCAATAGAGATAGAAATCAGAAGAGAAGGTCATTAATAGCAATAGAAATATCTGAGTAGGAGAAGGAAAAAGGGGGACTGGTAGGAAGGCACTAAGATCTAGGTAATAACCAGTGCAGGCTTAGTGTAGTTACACATCTGTTTGGAGTAAAGGTGAGTGCGTAGAGCAGTTTTGAAGGAGGTAGTACATTGTGTTGTGTGAATGGCTGAGGGAAGGCTATTCCAGGTTTTAGCTATTACCCAGGAGTATAGTAGCTGACCAGTGGGTAGTTTAGGGTTTCTGAATTTGGAGGAGGTGTTGGTTTTCTGATCTTAGGGGCCTATTGGGATTATAGTGGGAGAAAAAGGAATTTAGAGGAGGGCACTCCTGTTTTTTAGTAAGTAATTTGTGTGTGATAGTTAATTGGAGAAAAGAAAGATGGGGGGGGGGGAGTTTGAGCCAATTTGATGTTTTTAGAGGTATGCAGTAGTGGGGTAGAGTGGTGGTGGTTTGTTTAAAATTGGACTATCTTGTTGTCGTATATTTCTAGTTTAGTTTTGAGGGAGGATTGGAGGTTGGCTAGTAATGGGGCACCATACACTAGAGAAGGAAGTAGACAAGTGGAAGCAAGTACTTGTTTTGTGGGGAGGGAGAGGAAATGTTTATGTCTGTAGAGTGGTCCCAGTTTTTTTTAAGAGTCTTGCTGATGTTATTTTGTAAGGGTAGGTCAGATTTTAGTTTTTTGTCAATTATAACATGTAACAGTTTTGGTTTGGGTAATTAATTCAGTTTTAGTGTTGTTTAGAGAGAACGTGGAATTGAGATTTGTTAATGGGACTCTTTTTTTGGAGTGAATATTATGAGCTTGGTTTTAAAGACAGGTGGTAATTGTGGAGTCAACTGTCTACGGCGGTAAACGCAGATTGAGTAATTTGCTGTAGTGGAGTTGTATTTTCAGAAGAACAGATTATAGTAAGCTGCATACTGAACAAGACAGCATTTTTGGAATGATAGGGGGAGGTTATTTATGAATATTAAACAGTAGGGGTCCTAATATGGAGCCTCGGGGGACATCAGTAGGGTCATGAATATATGAGGATATAGAGTGTTGCCATTTTACAGCATGTTTTTTATCAGATAGGTAGCTTTTGAACCAGTTTTGAGATGGAGTGGGTAGTCCAATGTTAGAAACTTGGGAAAGGAGGAGTGTGTGAGAGATGGTATCAAAGGCTTTAGATAAATCTAGAAATAAAGTGCAGACAATCTTCCCTGAGTCACAGGATTTATTAAGTAGATCCATAAATGATATTAGAGCAGTTGAAGTATGGCCAGGACTGAAACCATGCTGAGTTTGAGAAAGGATTTGTTTTTAGCGAATGAATTGTAGAAGTTGGGTGTGAAAACATTTTTCTAGGAGTTTGGAGATGGGGGATAATTATAGGGTAGATGCTGGAAGTATCTTTTGAGGTACCCCCTTTGTGGAGAGGTAGTATGTTTGCTTTTTTCCAAAGACTATGAAAATAGGATTCTTGGATGGATCTATTTATGAGAATGCTAATGGGGTAAGCAATAGCATTTGCAGTTATTTTTAGGTATTCTGCCAGTATGCTGTCTGCTGTGCTTCAGCTGGGCTTTAGTTTCAGAATGTTTGTAGGGACAGTACAGAGTTTGAATTCTGGCAAGGAATTGGGCTTAGCTAAGTTTGTATGGGTAGACGAGGAGGTATGGGAACAGGGAGTAGTTTGGCCTAATATGTTTGTAGAGAGAGAGAGAAGGCTGAGGCTGTGTATGCTGAGACAGAAGAGTATTACCTGGGAAGTTAGTTGTGGTGAAAGGTTGGGCAAATGTGGCTGTGAAATTACCTATGGTGTCTATGAAGTAGGAGTTAAAGATGGTTGATATTTGTTCTGATGTTTTGTCTTTGTGGGGGCAAGGATTACATTTTGTGCCAGGGTTTAGGGGAGTACTATTGGAGGACCAGAATTGCTTTGGGTTGTTTTAGTGTTTTTTTTGAAGGTTCAAGAAGTATTCTTTCTATTCTTTGGACACAAGTTTTTTTTGTCTGGTTACAAAGTTGCTTGTACATTAATAGGTCTGAGTTATGTGTTTGTGCCATAGCTTCAAGGTTTTGCCCCTAGTTATCATTATTTCATTAGCAGATTTAGTTAACCAGGGAGCATGATTAGTTCTTATTCTTTTAGTTCGGGTGGGTGCAAGGCAGTCTAATACATTTAGAAAGGTGGTGTTAAAGCAGTGCAGGGAATCATTTAGGGAGACACTTTTCAGGTTATTCCAATTTATGCTTTTTAGGATATTGTTGAATGTGTAGATGTTGAATTTGGATAGGTTCCTTACATGTTTAAAGTGATTTTTTTTTTGTGAAAGGTGGATAGGCTTGGGTAATGAAGACAGGAAGGTAATCACTTGGAGAGTTGGTGAGGGTACCGGCTGATGAGATTTTAGTTGGGTCTGAGACTAGGATCCAGTCTAATATAGCTCCTTCATTGGTTCTATTATTATATCTAGTGGGGATGGAGATTAGTTGGATATAGTGAAACAAGTTAATATTGGTGAATGGAGTATATGAGGAAATATTAGACCAATTAATATAGACTTCACCTAGGATTATAGTTTCATTTTTTATGGTGTGGTAGGCCCAGGATAATATTTCTTCTAGAATAGCTATGTTATTACCTGGGGATATGTATAGGGCTATGATACACAGATTTTTGGAGTTGTTAATTTTTAGGAAGGAGACCAAGATTTCAACCTTTAGGAATTATGGCAAGTGACCAGTAAATGGAAGTATGTTAAGAGTATTAGGGAATGGGATGGCAACACTACCTCCTTTTCATATTGGTTCCATCAACACTTATTACACTGTAGTTGGGAGGGAGAAATTCTGTGTTGTTTATATTAGGCTTTAGCCATGTCTCAGTAATAGCTAGGATGTCTGTTTTATTATGAGCTAACCCAGGCATGCAGGTCAGAGGCTTTATTGCAGAGACTTTGAAGGTTTATGGTAGTTATGTGTAGTGATTTTAACCATTTAGTGGGGTTTGTCATGATAGGGGTATTGGTGGTCGAGGGACTGGGGTTTCATATATTATATGTTTCATATGTTAGTACTAAGCTAACTGCCCTTGTGATCCATTTAAGCCTAGCCAATTATACCTTGTGAGACTCAAACCCTGCACCTTGTGTTTGTAAGACAAACACCTTAACCATTATGCCACCCTCCTTGGAATGGATATCACCAAAACGGACTAATATCAAGAAAATAAATGAAAGTTGATGACTAAAGGTGGTTAGTTTGGAGCTGATATAGTGCAATAAAAGGGGATAGGTTGTGAATAGCATAGTTTGTGGGGAGGATGTGTATTTTAGAGCAGTGCAATGGAGTTATATAAACGAGGCTGGGATTAATTTCTGAGTAGCTATCAGATTGGGTGTGTAGGGAGCTAGTTGCAGAAGTGGGTTTGGTGAATATTAATCTGGGGTTGATTGATGGGAATTGTATTAGAAGTGTTGGTAGAAGTACAGTATGGGATAAGAATAGTATGTGTGAAATGGAGGGGGTCATGTTGATTGGTGGGGAAGGTGTTAAGTGGAAGGAAGTAGAGACCAGAAAGTGGTTAAATTTTATTGGTTAGTTGTTGGAACGAGGTATGGCTAGGGGAATACAAAATTAAGGAAAGGGCGGGTGGGTGGGAATGGGCATAGGGTAGGGGAGTGGAGTGAGCCAGAGCGAATCTAGAGTGAATGTAGCAAGCTGGACTGGATCAAGTGGCATGCCAAAAGCAATCAGGTAAGCTACAGAGAGATATGTGAAGAAAAGGATCTACAGAGAAAACTCGGTTAGTAATTACAGGTCGGGAAATGGGAATTGTTTTAGGCTAAGAGAAGTGGTAAGCAGGATGAAAACAAGGTTAGACGTGAAAAAAAAATGGGAGAAAAATGAGAAGAGAAAGGTCTGAACTATTTAACTACTGTGGGGTGTAAACAGGTCTGGGGACATAGAAAACACCAAGGTATAGCAGAGAAAACCTGCTACCTGGGTAGTTTAATTTAGCGGCTGAAAGTCTATGAAAGGAGGGGAAGAGAGATTGCAACATGGAGTGGTGCTGCACAAACAGCTGCTACAGTGTCACAGGACAAGATATAGTATGAAAGCTGCAAACTGTTCATACATTAATTGTAGAAGGATTTCTGTTTCTGTAAGTCAGGACTCCAGTCACAGAGGTATTTCCTTATCGCATGTGCTTAGAGTATCCTACATCACTCAGAGAGGTCTGCAGTATATGGAAGGGATAGTAACCCAGTCTGTAAAACCTAATTAGAAGAAAAAGGGGGGTGGTAAGAGTAACCAAGGAGAAAACTTAAGATATAATGTAGGTGCTAATTAAACTAGGTAAGGAAGTATAAGCAGAGTGAGTTAGGAGAAAATGTGAAGGGAGATTGTATTAATACATTAAAGGATAGATTAAAAGGAAAATTCCAGTGAAGAGAAAGGGTGGCTTGAAGTAACAACTGAGTGGAGATAAGGTGAGGATACACGGGAGGAGAAGATAAACAAGAAAATTGCAGGAGCAGAAATAGGAGATTCAACCAAATATTCACAAAACAAAATTAGGAATAAGCATGCATACATGTAAGCTACAGTGGAAAAGGAGCTTCAGCCAGATTTATGCAAACAAGTCTATTGTAACGCACTCTGTTAATATATATCTGTTAATGTGCTGAATGAAACTGACAACAGGGAAAGCTATGTCATTAAATATACTATAATAGAATCTGAAACTGCTTTTAACATTCTAAACAACTAAGCAACAAGAAAATCTTTGCTATGAAGTATACAACACTACGATCTGTGAGATCTGACACTGCTAAAGTCTGCCCAATGACCAACAAAAATGCAACTGAATGTCAGTGAAATCTATGCTTATCAAATATAACATCTAACACTGCTAAAATTCTGAAAAGAAATAGAACAAAAAAAGGACACCAGACCACTCGTATACTACTGTGTCTAAAAAAAAAAAAAAAAAAAAAAGTTGGAAAATGGTCTAGGCTAAATACCTTAGTAACTAAGTCATGCAGAGAGCAGTGCATGTTTAGGTTAATTTAGCTGAATACAGTCAAACATTAAACAATCTGCAGTCATGGGTTGCAAATAAAAGTGAATGCTCACAGAGGGCTGCTTCAGAATTGTAATAAAGCAGCACAACTTTTAGCAAAGGAAACAGTTGAAACAATACAGTATAGTCTCTAAGGCAAAAATAACGCTAGTGGTATGAAGTCAAATAAATCAAAATGAATATCTTTCAAAGTTAATATACTAGCAAGATTATTAAATCGTATGCCTGGTGCTTTGTTGAAGTGTCCATATTATAACATCGAAGTTGCAAAACTTCGAATGTTATATCATTGAACCAACTATATCGAAGGATGAAAATAGCGAAGCCCTGGAACATCGAATTCTTAACTAGGGCAAGATTTCAGTGGGCCTTTCCGTGGCTTCGCCATTTCCTCCACTGTGGTGCGATAGTTACAGACCTTAGGGTTAGGGTGCAGGTTAAGGTAAGTGGATAGGTAGGAATATATGTATGGTTTAGTGTAGGGTTAGAAGTAGGGTTTTGTTAAGTGTATGTATTACTTAGTTTGTTTGTGTATAGTTTCGTACGGGTAAGTGTGCGATAGTTACGGACCTTAGGGTTAGGGTGCGGGTTAAGGTTAGTGGATAGATAGGAATGTATGCACGGTTTAGTGTTGGGTTAGAAGCAGGGTTTTAAGTGTATTTGTGTGTATTTATTAGTTTGTTTGTGTATAGTTTCGTAGGGTAAGTATGCGATAGCAACAGACCTTAGGGTTAGGGTGCAGGTTAAGGTTAGTGGATAGATAGGAATGTATGTGCAGTTTGGTATAGGGTTAGAAGTAGGGTTTTGTTAAGTGTGTGTGTGGTTTATTTATTTTGGTGCACTTGTATTGTGTGTATGTTTCTCGGAACAGTGAATTTTTTCCCTGGGGAAAAAAATCTCTATTCTGATTGTTCAATGTTATCATATTTCAAAATTCCAAGTTCGAGCTTATGGTGTTCGATATTTTGGAATTTCGAATATATGATATAGACCCATATTGAAGAACTGCGTAGAATTAATATTAGCAAGCATGGCAGCATAAAACAGAATAATACAATACTTTACAATTCAGGCAAAAGTTCCAAACAGTAGAGAAACTGGTGTTTATTGCAGGTATGTATATTTGCCTTTGTCAAAATTACTGTCCCTTTTCAGTTATTAATTTGAGATAGTGAACATGTAAATGTATGGGCATTTTACAGTGTGGAGACATGTGCACACAAGCTGCTGGGTAATCCTAGCAGTATGTCAGGTTTTTCTGGTTACTTGTGTGTTACCCACTGTGTTTTTTCACATCCATCTCAACAACATGCAAATTAAAGGTCATGCTACTAAACGCTAGGAGTCTAAACATGAAACTGCACTCATTGCAAGTATTCTTACCCCTGGAAGAAGTTGACATTTGTGCAGTCACAGAAACTTGGCTCAAAGCTGTGAAGAGCACCCCAGCCTTACCTGGTTACTCATCCTATCATACATTCAGACCCCAAAATGTGGTCAGCAAAGCCAAAGGAGGTGAAGTTTCAATATATATTAAAGACACACATACCTCCAGGCTGGTCAAACTATGACATACAGGAGATGCTCCAGATGCAGGTAACCATTAACAAGGCCCCTATTCAAATTATAGCTAGCTACAGGCCCCCAAATTTGACTCAGGATGCCCACTCCACCTACCTGGACCACTTCAAATCTATCAAGCTTCAACCCTTTACCCTGATCCTGGGTGACTTTATTTACCCAACCATAGATTGGAAAAACTACTCATGCCAGAACAAAATGCCCAGAGATCCCTCAATTTTATTAATGCAAATGCCTTGGAGCAGCTAGTTGATACCTCCACAAGAGGTGATAATATCTTGGACTTGGTATTAGCCAACATGAGTAACCACTGCAGCACCCCTATGGCATCATTCTCCCTGGTAAGATCAGACCATAAAGCAGTCACTTTTGAAGGCACCATCTCCTCTGCCCCCCCCCCCCCAGCTAGGGTCAACCAAAACAACTTCTACATAGCTGATTACAACCTCCTGAGGGATGGAATCAACATAGCCCCCTCCCCCACTGTAGGAACTGACACCAATGTCCAAATCTACGCCGAAGTACTATACGAGCATTTATATAGATGCACGGAATCAGGAATACCTGACAGGTCAAAATCATCCTCCACAAGAAGAGTAAATCTGCCTGGTGGACATCTGCAATAAATAAACTATGTAACAAATAGAAAAAAATTGTTGTCCAGGACCAAGAAGGAGCAGGTGCCCAATTGGAAGCAATCTCTCCTTAGCCTGAACAAGCAAATAAGAGCACTAGTGAAATCCTCCAAAGCAAACTTTGAGACCAAACAGGCCACATATACTAAAGACAATCATAAGGCCTTCTTCACATATGTCTGCAATCTCAAAGGAAGCACCCAGATCTGTTCAGAACTGGTGGTCAAGGACACCACATACACAAATGCTGTAGATATAGCCAATCTACTGGCTGACAGATTCTGCACAAACTTCTCCCCTCTGCCCCCCCATCAGTAAATCAGAACATCCCCAGTACCTGCCCCCCCACCCCTTATCTCTAGGGAACAGGTCATCACTGCCCTCTCAAAGGCAAAAAATACAGCCTCCATGGCACCCAATAACATTCCAGGCTGCATCCTACATGAACTTGAAGTACCATTAGGCACCCTATTCAACCAAAGCTTGAGTACTGGCTATGTCCCAGCCAAGTGGAGGACAGCCGCTGTCATCCCATTATACAATGGTGGAGCATCCACTGATGCAGGAAATTATAGCCCTGTCAGCCTAATTAGCCTGATCTGCAAGGCAATGGAACAAATCATCATGGACCTCATTGACAGAGACAATGACAACCTCCAAACACTCGACCCCACACAGTTTGGTTTTGTCAAGGTGAGGTCTTGTCTGATAAATCTGATCAACTTCTTTGAGACAATCACCAAAGCCATGGATAAGGGGAAGACTGTGCACACTGCCTACCTTGACCTGGCCAAAGCCTTCGACACTATTCCCACTTGGGCATAGTAGATAAACTCTCTCAACTAGGCATCAATCCATATGTTACCAGATGGGTAGCAAACTGGCTCACTGATAGAACCCACCTAATCAAAATAGAGGAAGTCACCTCAAGCAATAGACCCGTAATGAGCAGAATAACCCAGGGATTGGTCTTGGGGCCTCTGTTATTCAGGATATACTTCTCTGAGGTGCAGGCCAAAACCAGTGGGCTGTGACTGACCAAGTTTGCAGATGACTGCAAGCTGGGTGCAGTCATCAATTCCCCAAGTGATGTGGACGTCCTCCAAGAGGGTCAAACCCAAACAAATGACTGGTGCCAGAAACATGGCCTCAAGCTGAATGCCAAAAAATGCATCATCCCCTTTGAGGAGAGTGACATCCCTACATATTATTACATTAACAACAATGTCCTAAGTACAGACTCAGTAGTGTGGGATTTGGGCACCCAGGTTGATAGCAACCTGACTTTTGAGCATCATGTTGCTTCTGTTGTATGGAAAGCTTTCTACATGGCCCACCTCATAAGTCAGGCTATCCAGGGACAAAGAGGTCATAAGATCCCTGTATTCTTCCCTTATAAGGTCAATTATTGAGTACAATGCCCCCTTTGGCATGTACCTTGCAAAGCAAATGCAGCAGCTGGAGACACAACAGATGTTCCTCACCAGGAGAATCCAGGGCCTCAAACACCTACCCTACACAGATAGGCTAAAAGCCCTGTCTCTCTACTCCGTCTTATACAGACTCCTCAGAGGTGACCTCTGTCTGACATCAGACCCCACCTTGATGGTACTGCTGCACATCCGCAAGTCAAGCTCCACTCAAGCAACCCATGTGTGTGAGTTCAACCTGGTTTGTGATATCAATAGAACTTGTTGGCGGGAATGTGTCTCAGACTCCCCCATCTGTAGAACAGACTCCCTCTCCATGTCAAGCAGAGTTCCTCATTATCCCTTTTTAAGCATAACCTGGATAACTGGATGGGAAACAGAAAATACACTCCTGGGATTATACCTGCGTCCCTGCTGGACAGGGGCTCTGGGTGCTGACTTTTCCAAACACTTGGCTAGGCTTATAAGGGCCTCAGGGCCACTAGCCGAGTAACCTCCTATGATCCTATGTGCACAACCTCCTATATTCAATATTCTGTCCTGTTAGATTTTTTAACATATTATTACATGTCATTAATGTATGTATGTGTATTGACATTGATTTCACGTACATTCCATTTATACCACTGATACACTCACATACATACACATATACACCTGTGTGTTGCCTTTGAAGTGTGTGCGTAACATGCACATATTTGGTAATGTACACCTAATTGTGTATGTAGCAGCCTTGGCTGATCTCATGCAGTACTTCTTTCTGGTACTCTGCTTGGTTCTTTGTCTGTTACGTGCATGGTTGTAAGTTTGTTTCTGTGCTCTGGAGATATATACCATTACTTGACCTGCATTTGCTCATCTGTAAATTGACTTGACTAACACCTGCACTGCTGATGGACTAATTGGAAATATGTATATTTATCCAGTGTGTACTGTGTTCCTACTTTATTACCATGGAGCACACATGTACCGTTGGTCATATAAATCCAGGTATGACTGTCGCACATTATGCAACATGTGCTAACATGATAGTGAATAGGTAGATTTTTTTTTTGTGCACTTCAACATGGCTGGTATGCATCTCCACCCTGTCTGACAACTTTCCACTGCCCGTGTTGTGCAGTGTGCTGTCCGACTATCCTGTCCATACTGCTTTTTCCCACCCTTTGTCTGTCTTGTGTTGTGCTCTTTGTTCTATGGATATAGCTGCTTTGCTTACGTTCACCTCCTTTCTCCCTGAGCTTACCTTTCCTTCCAGTCTTTAAAACAATAAAAAATGGGGCCTATTCCCACCAATAAATTATTGCCCATCCCCCCTGACATTCCCTCAGATTTTCCTATTCCAACATTCCTTTTGTTTGTCCCTCTTCTTCATCCACAGCCCTCATCTTCTTTTCCATCTCCCACTTTCCTTGGGTGTGTGTGTTACTTGTGTTCCCCACACAGGTTCCAAACCCAGTGTTAGCAACTGTTAGCTACAGTGAAGTGGTCATGAATACCCTTCACCTTTAATTTTTTTTTTAAATCAGGAAATTTACGGATTCCGTTGGAATCCATAAATTCAAGTCAATATATATATTTTTTTTATGATACATCTATTATGTAGATATCTGTAGCAGTCTCTGATTTTTAATGTAATGAGGAGAAATAAATAGTCCAAGAAGTGAAAAAATACTTGCCCTTCCTTCTGCCAGTCACTGTAGCAACCTAGACAATAACACATTATTCATCCCAAATAATATGGCTAATTTGTTGATGGCATAATTTACTCCAAGCCTTGTGGAATAAAAGTAAATGAAACTGCAAACAAAAGGAGGACAAGTTAGAGGCATTCTTTGCAGTACTGATGTGCAGAGAGACCCCACTCCTTACGGATAAGTAACTGACAGCATAATTACCTCTATCTATTAGCATGAAACTTGTGGTCCAGCAGAAAATAAAAGCACAATTAGATGTCATTGTTTTGTAGTTGGAGTAATATGTCTGATCTGGAATAGACTGTTGCTAATGTACATAAAGAAACATCTTTTTTTCCTCAGTGAACCTGTCAACTAGCCAGAACTATTTTGTGGGTGTATTTATTGTGCATCTCTAAGTAGATATTGTCAAACAGGGAAAAAAGTTGAAAAACTGACCTACTGAAACTGCTGACTGAAAGACACGTGCCATGCCCCCTCCTTTTATGGTAAGAGGAAGTGTGAGAAAATTGACAAGGGCTGGCTTGTAACTTCACTTCCTTGTGATGCACTTGTATATAAATACAGGATCAGTTTCAATGGTAGTAGCTCATCTGGAAATATCTTCAGAGAAACTACAAAAACAAATACGTGAAATAAAAAGAATAACAGCTAAATTCTCAAGGTAGGCACCAGCAAATTAGTTTTATTTGTTCTGTGTTCTTAGAAGGTAAAGCTGCATTACATTAAAAAGTCATGTGAAAACAGTTAATTTGTGTACTGACTATAGCAAGTAGTTCAACTGCTGATCCTGAGTTTGCCACATCACTCTTGTAGATTGTAATGCGTTTGTTTCATAAATTCGTATTCTATCTGATCCATCAGTATTATTAATTTATATACAAAAATGAAGAGACTACCTTATTCTTTTTTAATTAATACTTTCAAAAACTGCTAAGGAATGAAAAAAAAAACAACTGTACAGGAGACATTATTCACAATCCGGTAAAATGTGAAGCAGATGTTTTTGCTGATTTTCATTGCACTGCTTTTGTTTTTTTTTTTTAAGTTTGATATTTATAACTGTTAACAATAATCTAGACATTCCTGACACAGTTTGCACATAATTTTTATCAGTGCTACGTCAGCCTCCCTTTGTACCTGATGGAAGCAAAGTAGCTTTCCATATCTCAAAGATGCCCCATCTTATTTCTGTATTTATCAACCTTGGATAAAATTCTTGTTCTTTAGAATTTACTCTAATAATCTGAGAACACAAACAGGTGAAGTGGAAAATGTATTTTTTTTGTGTCTGAGCACTACATTGTTGTAAGACTCCTGTCCTTTAAGTCCAAATTTTTTTCTCTGTCTAATGCATAAGTGCCTGTAACAGTCACCTCAGTGTACAAACCAGTTTACCATCAAAATGTCAAGCGCACATACACAAATGTGCATATTATCAACACCTTTAAGCAAAACCCATAATGCTGATGTTGCAGAATGTCACAAAAACACCGAACGTCGACATTTCTGACTGCTCTACAACTAAAAACAAGTGCTAACATGGGTCAAAAAGGGGATGAGATTTTGCAGTTTGGAACATCGGTGTTCTGCATTTTCAACAGTCGTAGGTCTGAGTTCGCATTTGCGGTGTCGAACAATGTGCACTCGACATTGTGATGGCAAACTGTACAAACCAGCGCTGATAAGGGCAAAGAGGCACTGTGTTCATTTAATATTTCTACACATAATGCAAATCTGGTGATTCATATATCAATAAATGTTGAAGTATATGCCAAAATGTGATTAACAGGGTGACTACTTTAAAGTGGTATTTTCAAAGGTTATTCATTGATTTGAGTTAATTACATTTAAAATAGTTTAGAAATTCTACTCTAAAAGAAAAGGTACCAGTAGGGTGTTCTTACTCCACAGTTAAGAAAGAAAACGTATGTCTAAAGCAGGGGGTTAGCACTCCAAATACTTTTCTTAATCAATTTACCATCCCTTGCAGCAATGATTTTCAGCAGGTATTGGTTTGTGGGTTATAGTTTAGGGATGGATTTAAAATACCACTTTCTAGTTTTAATGGGAAATTAATTATTTTACAGAGGATACCAATTGTTTTCTGCAACATGCATTATTATGTATGTAACTATTCCTCTGGCTATGTGAAGTGCTTCAGCACCGTGACACATTATATAAACATGATACAAGTACACAGATAGCATTGCTCATGGATATCACTACAGAAGTGTCATTTACTAATGTAAGAGGAAACTGCTAGCCAGACTGGAAGAACAAAGCAAGCAAAAAAAAGTTTTAGTGCAGAAAGTTTTCAAATTGTCATTTTTTTTAGAAACCTTTGTAGAGTTTGAATAATTTAAATTTTAGGTGAACATATTGAAAACTGTACTTTTTATTTTCCATATAACAGTATATAAAATAAAGGAAGTAACAAGATGTTCTTTTTAATACTAGCAAAGGGAGGTGGGTGCAAAGTCCTGTCAGTGAAATGTTAATACAACAGACCCATGATGTGAGTTTTCCTACAATGAATATTAGCATGCTTATGCAGTGCCACACAGACAGCAGAGTGACTTATAGTTTGTCAGTGTATGCCAGGAGCACATGAGAAAATATATACAGCTTGGAAAAGCTGAGGTATTCTCTCTTACACAGTACATTTAGTGTTGTGTTACGCAAGTTAAAAAACAGTTTCATGTCATAAGTTCAAATTTCACTCAGGGAAAAACATTATTTCAGAGAGGAATTTGAATAAATATTTCACCTGGATTACAAAACCTACCATACCTCCATGTGGGGGGTTTCTTCCCCTGTACCTTCTTACTTAATATGCTCAACTGTGAGTTCACTACATCTCTGGGAAAAGAGTATTTCCTCACAGTCAGTGGAAGTCAAAATACATTTGAACACTGATACTTGTGCAAACAATCTTCACGTTTAATGTGAGCTACACTAAAAAACAGATTCATAGGTTAGTACTAGGCTAACTGCCATTGTGGGCCATTTTAAGCCTAGCCAGCTGTCCAATGTGAGATTCAAACTCTATTCTTTGTGTTTGTAAGGTAAACACCTTAGCCATTATGCCAACATCCTACCCATAAAGACATGGGTGTGAGTGGGCTAAGGTCCACAGAAGGAGGAGGTTTTGGATATTGCAGAGCACTTAAGGGGTTAGTAACGTCTGTGGCACATCTCATTTGTACGGTCTGTGTAGGCTAAATAAATGAGGATGATAAGGGGTGTTTTTTTTTTTAATTTTACTGATAATGATGTTTTTATTTCTTAGTATATGACAGTTGCCTAGTGTGGATATTACACCTTCCCATGAACAAAGACAAATAGGAGGGCAATGGTAGTTTGGGCACCCACAGTGTCACTGCAAATTCATGTCAGATGTAGGAATGCAAATGAGCAGGATAGAAGAAAGAAATAAAGGTGCAAGACTGAGCAACACCATGAATAATGCAATGAAAGCCAAGAATACTCAAGAATGAAAGCAACAGAGAAAAAGATAAAGGATTTTTGTTGTCATTGTTCTTGTTAGGGATTTGGCATAAAAAGAACACAGTTTGAGGGGCAAGGAGGGGGAAAGAGCAACCTTTTATTTTGAGCTGGACAAAGGCCTGCATAGGAACACAGATACATTTCTATTTGCTACAGACTTTCAAAATGGAGTGTCATTCTGTTATTGCCTTAATTGCAACTGTGTTAATAAGTCAAAGTAACAAAGCAATTAAAACTTTTTTTTTTGCTGACGTGGTGTGTTTTCTACAAGGTCTGTATTGAGCATTCCTTTTCATTTCAGTACTGGCAAGATGTCTGGAAAAGGATATAAACTCAAATCACTGATGCTTGTAAATGCAGAAAGAGTAAGGGCCATTCCTACCATTTGTCTGAGTTTTCTTGTTTACAAACTTTCTGGCACAAACATTATTCAGACTTGAAATTATTTTTTTAATTAATTGTGTTTGTTGCTAATTATTTTTAATCGATTATAATACATTATGTTTTTGGTGTTCCCTTTTTTATTACTCTGTGAAGTAATGAAGTATTTTCTGTCTATTTGCATGTTCTTTTGACATATAATCAACTAATGGCTCACCCATTTTTTGCCTCTGTAATAAAGGCTTGTATGTGTGTGTGCGCGTGTGTGTGTGTGTGTGTGTGTGTGTGTGTGTGTGTGTGTGTGTGTGTGTGTGTGTGTGTGTGTGTGTGTGTGTGTGTGTGTGTGTGTGCGCGTGTGTGTGTGTGTGCGTGCACATGCGCACATGTGTGTGGGTATGGGTGGGTGTTTGTAATTGTTTACTTACTTGTTTTTTCCCATTGGCTCTGTTGATGTCTTGTTCTGATCTCTGTGAAAGCCTATGCCATTGCTAATGCTATAATTATTTGATTCATTAAATTCCGAAAAGAAATTCTTTGTTAGATTTTAATGTGTTGTGTAAATTTTATTTTTATATATCTGTGCCTTTGGCTCAAGTGGTGGCTGAAAAGGGACTTCATAATAAAATAAAACACTAGCTATCAGTCCTCTACTCTTGAAGCTTTAAACTGGAAGTGACCTTCGAACTCAGCAGTACTCTCAGCTCTAGGTCACTATTTTGCCTTATTTGCCTACAAACCTGCAAGGATCTTATTGGAATCACTTCACATTACTGTTCTAACTATTTTAGGTTCTTGTTTTAACCTCAAGCCAACATGACCCAAACATGGATAGAGGCTTGGCAGCATTTTATTTCCATGGAATAACCTGTTGCCTGTACAGAGCATGTGTAGTTTAGCTCAGAACACTGATGTCTAGACAGAGATGTAGGTATAAATATTAATCCACAGACATACACATTACAACTACTAGCTTTACAGTGTAAAAATAATTCATTTTAATACTTATTTAAAACATGTACTCATTTATTTTATTTGTATTCCATTTTCCCCATGAGTTCAATCAGTGTTGACTTTTTCCCACATTATTGTTCATTTCTAAAAGATTTTCTGAAATCGAAGATAGTTTTTCTGGAAGCAGAGTTTAGTTTTGTAAGCACAGAATCACTTGAGATGCAGAAAGTATTGGGGCTGTGACATATATGTTTTGTACATGCAAAGGGGGTGAAGTGTTCCTGTAATACTGTATCACTGTGGAGTTTTCATAAAAAAACAAAGTTCACTGAACCAATTGGAAATAGATGGTCTAGCTCATAATAATGTAACCTGTATCAAGGAGTGGGATACAGTTTGCCTATGTCTGTGAAACCCAGATTTTATCAGTTGCTTGGTTGTTTTTTCCTAATCTGTAAGGGCCAGTTCTTTGGATCTCATTTACAGCATTAAGGAAAAGAGCTCCAAATGTGCAAATCTAAATAGCACACTTAAACACTGTAACACTGTTGTAAGTTTTAGTCTTTAACAGTTATATAATGTGTAATATCATAAGATGCAGGCATTTTACAAATAATGTTTAACACAGATATAGTTACAGATAGGATACATTACACAATGAAAATTGCTATCATAGGTTCATAGGTGTGTACTAGGCCAATAGCCCTGGAGCCTTTACAAAATGTAGCCCAAAAGAAATTGCCTGGGTACCGTGCCACCTAATGTTAGTTCGCAGTGCCCATATCCAGTAGTGCAACTGGAATGATCCCTGGAGTGAACTTTCTGTTACCCATCCACTCGTCAAGATTTCTCTTCAAGAGGGCCATTGAGGTGCCCTGCTTGACATGAATGGGAAGCTTATTCCAATAATCATCACAAATAAACTCAGGTTATCAAAAGATCAAACTCCAGCAAACGCATTATATGATCAGCTATATTCATCATGGCTTAATAATATACATTTACATTAGCTGTAGCTATTTTTTATTATTTTGCAGTAAATTTAGGTAGTGAAAATAGTTCAAAAGGCAGGCAAGGGAATAAACAGGAGACAGGATGGAAAAATTACACTGAACTTACTAGTAAATTTTAAAAGTAGAATTCTGGACGATCAGAGTAAAATAGCAAAATTTAAATGCAAAAGAAGAACCTGGTTTGATCAAAAAAGAATAGTACAGGGCAGGTGATCTACAGCAGAAAAAGTTCTGGCCAAAGGGCAGTGGAGTCATGACATTAATGAATATAGGTGGGGATTATAGGATGGGGTGAAGGGAAGGTGCTTAAGAGATTTCTAGGACAGGTAAAGCAGGTGATGGTAGGTGAGAGCACATATAAATGAGAGGTAGGAAAATCATAGAGCGTGTTTGGAAATTAAGGAAAGGAGTATGAGTTTAGAGAGACTGATGGTATTGCAAGAATGGAAATCATGTGAGAAAATGCCAAGAAGACCAAAATAAATCAAATGCCTGAGACATAGTGAAGGTAAAGTGGAAAAGTGATGAAGGAACGTACAGCCTTTGAAATGAGGGTAATTCCAGAAGACTGCGGACAACAATTTTTTACCGCAGATGGCTATCTTATTTGCAGGCTAACACAGACAGGACTAAGGTGTGAATTCCAAGTTGTTCAAGTCAGTAAGCTGTAACATGTGAATGTTCATTAATGCATTGTTTCCACCTTTGTGAATATTTATTAATGCACTATTTCCTCACTTGCTAATTCTCATTAATGGACTGTTTCCTTTTCAGGTCATGGCTTCCCCAGAAGGCTTTGCTTCTGTTTTTTACAGTGAACCGTCTGTCCTCGGCCTGCTGTCTAATGTAGTCAGTGTCTTTTATGTTGCCTTGCAAAACTTTTCCAAAGCCAGTTCTGGAGTGGCAGCAGTTGGTATAGAAAATATCTTGGCTGGTAAGTGTATTATTACTTTTGTTATACTGTTTAATTAACAGTGCCTTTTTGTAAAAATACACTACCTGCACTCATCCCATACTTGTTAAAATTAATGCATGGAGGTGTATGTTTGCCTTGCAAAACTTTTCCAAAGCCAGTTCTGGAGTGGCAGCAGTTGGTATAGAAAATATCTTGGCTGGTAAGTGTATTATTACTTTTGTTATACTGTTTAATTAACAGCGTCTTTTTGTAAAAATACACTACCTGCACTCTTGTCCCATACTTGTTAAAATTAATGCATGGAGGTGTATGCCAGACAGCTATCAGAAGAAATGAAGGATTTGAAAGTGGTTCATCTTGATAGTGATTAAGCCTGTGGAGAATGTTGTAGCCCACTGTTGACCTTATAAATATATATACAAGTACATCAAGGAGCAGGTTGAATGGTTCAGTACCATTTATTTCTGAACATTAAGAAGAAGGCTGCACGGGGGATCCATTAACAGTGCACTGTGGCCAAATTAGGACTGATGGTCATACCACTCAACTGTCCAGATTTTCATTGAACATCCAAATGTTTCCTTTATATTTTTAGTCTGTTCCTCATACAGTTTGTGATTTTCTGGTAAATCGTTGAGGAATAAAGTCACTAAATAAAATAGTGACAGAAGATTGAGTTTCAGACTTCATATCCTCCAGAAAGTGCACGAGAATAGAAACATTTTTATCCTGTCAATTTTCTAAGTTATAAGTAATATTTAAAAATGTCCCTATTTTCAGGCCTTATGCTGATTTTTGTGTTAAGAGGTTGACAGGTATGCTAATGGCACTTTTGAAAGCACCAGCTAAGCGTAGCAAACTGGCAGTTCACAACAGAATAGCTGTACAGAGCAAATACAGTATTTACTTTCCATACACAATTACTTCCTTTGTTTTTGATTGTTAGAAGCAGTTTCTCCCATGGATTCTGCACACAAGTCACACAGACCTCTTCCCGAACATATAAGGCTTATTTTCATGAAATGGGACGCATCCATCCCATAATGGTACTTTAGTCCTTACTGGCTGGATGTGAAAATTGTTTGTGTAAGAGTAGGAGTGAAGTGGCTGTATTTGCAGTAGGCAAAATTATTTTATAAAACTGATGTTTATTTAAGTTACTTTAAAGCACAAGTTTATCTTGTGTTTGACCTCAGATACTAAGAAATATTTCAAGTTTTTCTAACTCTAGTACTTCTGTTTTATGTTTACCTGAAAGCTGAAGGAGGGCAAACGCAGTTTTTAGACTACTGAGTTACAGTAAAAAAGGATTACTTTAAACATAGGAGGGCTGTGAAAACATAGCTGTGTACTATGTCTATAGCTGTAATGTTCTCAGGATGAATTTGTTTGAGAGGTCTATCCTTTTCAAGTAAAGGTGTTCAGCCACTTAATGAAAAAATAAGTAACGCAAAAAGAAAATTCCAATATAAGCAATTGCAAAAGCTTCCTAAGCAGTACAATTGAAATATAAGGGGATTAAATATTTATTTTTCTGCTATTAACTGATACATATTAGGTTAAGATAGTTTCCTGGGTGCATGACGACTCAAGTTCCTTTGTACTTGGTTGATAAAAAGAGTCTAAAGCAAATCAGATTTAAAATGGGACACTGTTTTCAGCTATAACAGAATACAAGTTCAAACAAAATAATAACATTTACAGTTACATCCTTGTATTACTGCTTAGGAAGCTTTTGTAATTGCTTATATTGGAATTTTCTTTTTGCGTTACTTATTTTTTCATTAAGTGGCTGAACACTTTTACTTGAAAAGGATAGTAACATTCACAGTAAGACGCTGTCCGGTTCGATTCTCAGCTACAGCGCCTTCTGCGTGGAGACACGCGTGAATGGGCGTACCTTCGTTGAAGGTTGTGCATCAGGCCTGGCAAGCTGGTACGTAAAAATCAACTGCCAATCATTAGCAGACCGGAGTTCCGCTGTGGCAACCCCTAACCGGGAAAAGCCGACACACACACACACACACACACACACACACACACACACACACACACACACACACACCCTGTTCCAAAGCCTCTATTGTTAACATGAGGACATGAAGTGTATCAAACTGTCTAATAGTTTTAAGAAAACTGCTCCCCAAATCTTAAATATTATGTTCAGTTTGTGGATAACTAAAAAAGTAATTACAACAATGCAGCATAGTATATTTAATAGTTAAAACACTTTTGTAATGTTTCCAATTTGCTGTTTTCCCTTCATCTTGGTCATATTTTGCTCTTTCATAATCTATGTCCGTTTTTTCCTCACATTAGTTTGGTACATCTCTTCTGTGCACTAGTGGGTGATATTTGTAATCATTGCCCACCACAGCACAGACGTTTCATAGAAATCGCCACATAATGGCATAAGATGCTACAAGTAGTTTTACATTTTCATGTAAACAAGTGATGTAGGCAACCCTGCTTCCACAGTCACACTTTTCCCACCCCTTGGAATGACACTGACAAGGTCCCCCAATGGGAGAGCCTAAAACACCAGATCCTTTCATTATTATGTAGTAATGACCTTACCTTTTATGTCATGTGTAGTAAATGAACATTTTTATGAATTGCTGTATGATATGACTGACTACAATTGGAAACAATAACTTAGTAAGGTATTTTATACTTTGCTAAGTTGCTGTTGCCTTCTATGTTATGTGGTGCTGACGTGCCACTCAAAGATCCTCCAAGTCTGGCGCACCAGTATACTTTGTAAATCTGTACACCATTTAAAGACGATGAACATCTTCTGTAGCACACCTCTGTTCATCACTGCAGTCCATGCCAATGAATCATGGCACAATAAATAAGCATTGTCTGTGGATCATAGCATAATAAATAAGCATTGTGTGCAGAATACATTAATGCAACTGTACACCATGTTTTTGAATATGGATGCCTGATTCTATCATTGTTTTTGATAAAACTACTTTAATATCCTTATTCATTAAATAAGTCAATATTTCTACAAGAAAACATGTTTTAAAGCTTCCATAACATTCTCTTCTCTAATGGCACAATAATTATCTTAACTCCTACAGTATCGATATAAATTAGTTTAAAATGCAGCACATTCATATGTGAAATACTACAACCTGCCTCACTACAAACATTTAAAATTGTGCTCATGGAACTGCAGATGACAGAGTTTTGCTACACATCTGCACTCTTTGGTATTTCAATTTAAACTGTTTATTTTGTAATAGGCTGATTTTTCTCTTCCATTTAACACCTACATATTGTAGTTAATGCTTTAAGCTAGAAAAAAGATGATTATATTTTCAGAATTCAGTTTACCTTCAGTTTAGATTTTTTTGGTTTGCTTACATTTCTTTTCATTGTTTTTTAGGTGTGCACCTGGTTTTAATTGGAGGCATTATACAGTTAATATCTGGACTTCTGACATTTCGGAAATACGACCATCTAGCTGCTACTACTTTTGTGGCTTTTGCAGCATTGTGGAGCAGTTATGGGGCAACCCGAATCATTTTAGGTGTACACCCACTCTCTTTTAACAGTTCTGATAATAGTTCTGTGTCTCCCTCTATGAACAGCACTGCAGCACCTGTTGAGAACACATTAATGGCAGATGTAGCCATCAGTGAGTCAGCTGTTGCTGGGTTAGTGGCCTACATTAGTGTGGCCTTCATTGTGTCATTTTGTTCAGCCACATCAAACTATATCATGCCTTTTGTTTTTGGGGCAATTACACTTACTCTGGTATTTGAAGCAGTCGGCTTGTTCAGTCAGTGGGCATTGATTGTTTCTGGGGTAATACAGCTGATCATTATTCTGCTTGGATTTTATGGAGCGGCTGCCCTTCTTTTAAAGGGCATTTATCAGAGACATGTCATCCCGGGGTTCGGGAATGCCCTTTTTGATGTTCTGCTTTTAGGAGCCAAAACCAAAACATCAACAAAGAAAATCAGTGACGAGAAGAAAAAGAATACAAAATATGCAGAGCCAATGGCCCTGGGAAACTTGTCTGATGTAATCTCTGCTTTTATTTTTGCCTTTTATTGTTTTGATTACATAAAGAATTTTTATGTAGGAACAATATGGATTAGCATAAATGTCGTCTCTCAGATATTAGCCAGTTATTATGCATATTTACGAGATGATGTCTACCATGCTGCAAAGTTTGGGATGCACAGCATGTACTGGTTAGTGAAGGTCTGGGAAGAGTTTGTCATTACTGTTTTCTTGAGCTCAAAATACACTACAGATAATATCAGGATAGAAATGCTTGGTGACTGGTTTTTCCTTGTAATTGCTTTAATTTTTTGCCTGATAGCACTAAACAGAGACACACTGGAGTTGCTTCATAATGGATTTTTTGTCCTTCTGACTGTTTCAACCATACCCCAGATTTGGGGCATTGCTTATTATATGTTCTTTGGCATTATGTGCTCTCTGTATGCTGCTCTGTCATTATATTCAACTTTTGTTAGCCTTATAAACTCCATAGCTGAAAAAACACTAATCTCACTGGGACCCCAGTTACTCAGTACAAAAAAATTTAAAAATGCATTGTTTGCAGTGAAAAGATGCTGCAACAAAATAAAAGACATTCCAACTTCAACTACTGCAGAACTGCCCGATGCACTTTTCTATATCTGCAATGGCCTAGCTGCAATATCTGCATTACAAAGCAAGTATCCCAATAATAAATATTCTCATCTGTCAATTCCTTGGGTGCTGATTCCTGGTACTATTGTCCAGCTTTATGTCTCAAGACTGCAAGTCAGAGGTGGACAAAGATTTGGTCCGGTTTTGCCATTCTGTTATGCTGGAATCTGGGCTACGTGGACTTGGCTACGCTTTGCAGGTATTACTGATTACTTAACATTATCACATTATTGGCTAACTTCTTAACATTTATGATATAAACATTGAAATAGCTGTAGCACATTTATTAGTCATGCAATGGACATGAAAGAAATAAGCAGCTCCAAAAAGCATGGAAAAGGCACATCCCAAAATAAATCTGTTTTTAACTAATCATGAGTAGAGAAGGTAGTTCATAATTCAAGATATAGCTAAGGCTAGATATTTATCTTGATAAAAAATACATTTATCTTGACAAAAAGTACAATGTTCAATGGTAACACTTCAACTGAGGAGACATTTTGCAGCCATCTGCCCCAAAACCATTAGTGAAGCCTTATCCTTCAGGGCCTGGAGTGAGTTATAAACTTTCAGATAATAGTGTTGAGATGAAACAATGGGAAAAACACAAAAAAATTGGGACTTTGAATGAGTGATTGCTACTGTTTATTGTGTACTGTCTTGTTAGAATGTAAAATATCATTGCTTTAAAATCATATTAACATGTTGTTGAAGTCTCATATGATTGGAAGGGTGGAGCTTGCTTTGACATAAGTTGTGTAATATAATGTAAGGTCATGCAGCTTGGTCAGTAGTGGGAATGTGAGTTTCATTAAAAAAAAATAGTTTTGTCTGGATTTTTCAGACCTGAAAGATGTATCTGTAGGAATCAGGGGTAAGGGAAGTTCAAGGTGTTGAGGTCAAATGTCCCGCATCAGAGACACAGGGGCAGAGTCCCCCAGCAAACCATTATTATACTATATCTTTTTGTGAGATTTGTATAATATGTTAAGGAAAGGATTTTGTTTCATGTAATATTCTAATCCTGATGTTTTGCATTTTGACTAAGGTGCAATGTTTCATTTTAAAGCCAAAAAAGAATATAGTATGGTTATGAAGACCACATAAATAAATGGTGAGAGAAGATAAATATCTAGCATTAAGCCTGTTTGCTCAGTATGTACTGAAAGGAAGTTTCATATGGAAAATGGAAAAACTGCTACCGTTTAGAAATCAGGACAAAACTCCACCACGAATGAGGAAAAAAAAACACAAAAGAATATGCAATTCACTATTCACTACTTTAGCTTGGTATTTCTAATGCAACATAATCTAAAGGATGAGAATTTCCTTCAAGATAATGACAGGCTCCGCAGTGAAGTTAAGATGGATATGCATTGTGCCACCACCTTAGCATTTATGAATGATTGTTAAGTGTGGTTATTAAGAAAGGTTCTTTATGGACAGTGTTACACAAATCAGCAGGGAAAAGCAGATTCAGAAGGTAAATCATACCTTAGATTAAAGGGTTTTGTGTATACCTAACTAAGCTGCTTTTCCCAATTTATTGTGCTCTACCATCATGCCTAGGAGTGATTCATAAAAAAATATTTCACTCCTAAAGCATGATGCTGGGTGTAGTGTTATTGCTGTATTATGGTAATGAGGGGATCTGGAGCTGTGCAAGCTGTCCTTGAGCATTCACCAGCAGCAATGTGTTAAAGGGATGACAAGTATGTATGTGGTAGCAGGTTTGCTTGCACTACAGGGAATTCTGTTACTGGTAGAGTTTTTCCTAACATGCAAAGGAATTTTGTTTTTTTATCAACATTAATATGCTGCTCCTCTTTGTATGATGAGCAACATATAAGCAAAGAACACTACACTACCAAGTGTAACATCACTGCAGTGACTCTGATAGACTAATTCACTGAGACCAGAGACTGCAACAATGGTGTTATATCTATGAATGGTATACAGCTGGGGTGCTCTCAGTTGCATATGTACTCTATACAAACCAGACTATAACATTGGTGTTGTATCTACAAATTGTGTACAACTGGGGAGCTGTCAGTTGCATTTGTTCTCCATACACAGAGATTTATGGCTACGTAATGTGATAAGAACTGCATACATTGTCTTACTACTATCATGTTTTGAGCTTTATGAATTACAAAGTGCTTTAGTACACAATTCTATGGCTACATAATGGAGAAAGACTGCATATAGTCTCCTACTACTATAATGTACTAGGTTATATGATTTACAAAGGACTTTACTTCACAATTCTGTGACATAGCCTCTTTATTCCATGGAGCACAATGTTTAAGAATAACATCCTAGGTGTCAGATTGTAGTCAAGTTTTAACAAATGAACCTCCTAAATGGCACCCTTTAATCGTACAAGGAGAGCTGATGCATTACTAGGTTTCAGACATGCTGTGACCTACTACAGTTTATTTGGCTGAATATAGCAGCTTAAAATAACAAGATGTTACATTTTCTTCACAGGCGATCTGCTCAATATTGACCCTTCCTCCTATGCTGGGTTTACAGTGGGAGCCATTGCATTCCTCATCATCAACGCCTCTTTAATGGTTTTAGGTAAGCAGGACTGAAGGCCATTTATTCTTGGTGCATGTTGCAGAGGACTGTTAAACTGCCATGAAGTGAAACAGTCTAACGTATTTTTCTCTCTCTCCCTCTATATTCTCACAGCTGCCTATCAAAACCTAATTCTTCTAGTACTTTCTACAGTAATTGAGGTGCTGGTTGTTTGCTTCTTGTTGTTCACATTGAAGAGACTGCCTCTTCCTTTCGAAGGTAAGTAACAAACTGAAATGTCCTAATTTGTAGGATCAGAACTACATGTCACTTCTCTTGACTTCAGTATTTAATATAGTCTTCTTCTTTGTGTCTTTTCCAGGTGTGATGTTAGCCATTTGCAGCCTTGTTTGTGTTTATGGAACTGTTGCCTCACTTGTTAATTACATGTTCAAAAGTCAGTTAATACCCATGGGATCACCATTACTCAAGGTATTTATTTTAACCATTTTTTTTCCAAATTACCAGTAAATAAATAAGCTAAAGTGCTTTCAGGATAGCTTACATGGTGGGGAGTATGGAGGACTGTAAGTTAAACAACATGACCTACTCACAGGGAATGCTAGATAAATAATTGTGCAGACAGATGTAGCCAAACATACAAAGATTCATATACAGTGAAGCAGCAGAACTCGTCTACTAGCCAGCAATAGCAGAGTTTTCTTGAATCATTGTGTACTGTGATTTATTTTATTTCATTGTTAGCCTACTAAATATCATTGTCTAGTGGCAACCTAGATAGAGAAATTCACTACATAATCCATAATAAAATAACTAAGAGCATATTAACACAAGCAGTTTTAAGCTGAACATTTTAAATAGCCTTCAGTTCTTAAAATGTGTACTTAACTCAATGACTTCATGGCTGCCACTAAATGCATACCTTATAATTTATTCAACAGATCCAATAAATGTTTTAGAAAATATAGCTCTGATTGACAGTCACCATTTACAGATTTAGTCTGTATTGTTACATGATCAGCCAACCTCAGCATACTCATCATTAACCCCCTTTTCCCCATTTTCTACATGGGGTTGGGATGTCGTATCAACTGTCACCATCTCTGACGATTTAATGCCACACCCCTGCTTTCCACGACACTCGTGTCTGTCACAGTTCTCTCACTCAGTCCATCCACCTCTGCTGAGTACCCTCATTTCCTCTTGCCTTCTTCGTCTGTCCTAAATCATCTTCACCAGATTGTCTTCTACTTTTCTGTACATGTGCCCAAACCACTGTAATTGGTTCCCTTTGACCTTTTCTGCTCTTATGTTCTCATTTTTTCATCTGCCCCACAGTGTGCATCTACCACCCATCTCAAGCACTTCATCTCCATTACCTTCAGCTTCCTCAATTGTTCTGTCTTCACTGCCCCGGTTTCTGCACCACGCAGTAGTACTGGTCACACCACTGTTTTGTACACTTTACTCTTCAGCTTCTTTGGCACTCTTCTGTCACACATTATACCTGACACTCTGTGCCAGCTGGCTTAGCCCCTCTAGATTTCAGCTTTGACCTCTTCATTCAGACTTCACTTCTACTCAACAATTCCTCCCAGATACTTGCAGCTGTTAACCTGTTCCACTATCTTCCCTTCTCAACTTCTTCTGATTTCCCCCATTTGCTACCATTACCACTGTATTATCTGTACTCAGTTTCATCTCATGTGTCTTCAGTTTTACATTCCATTCCTATATCCTTGGCTCGGAGTCTGCCTGTAATGCCACATCGTCTACATAGAGCAACTTTTTAGATCTGTCCCCTCTGACCTGCTTGCTAATGTAGTCCACCACCAGTATGAACAGGGGCTCAGAGCTGAAGCCTTATGCAAACCCACCCAACTGGGAACCGCTCTGTAAGACTGAACACTGTTCGTACTTGAGTGACTGGGTCCTTGTACTGTGAATCAAAGGGTACAGATGGATGATAGTTTTAACACACTAATTCCACCAATGTTTCTGGTACCTCAAATCGCTGCAGGACTGCCCAAATCAGCTTTCTTTGGACCTTGTCATATGCTTTCTCCAAGTCTAGGAATGCACATTTGGACTCTTTTCTCATCTCTAGCTTCTTCTTAACTACCTGTCTCACATTGTGTCAGTTGTGCTACATCCTAATCTGAATCTAAATGGCTCATCTCCTATCTTACTTTAGACACCTCTACATATCTGTTCATCAATCACCCTCTCCAGAACTTTCATGCAATGTGGCAGGAGTTTGATGCCTCTGTACTGCCCACAGTTGTGGATGCCCCCTTTGTTCTTGAATACTGGCACTAGTATGTTTATTCTCCAATCATCTCGGATATGCCTTTCTCTACACACTGCTATGAGTACCCTCAGGAACCATTTCTCCCATATCACCCAGCATTTCTATCATATCTGCTGTGACCTCATCTGAATGTAAACAGTCTCAGAATTTTATGAAAACCTAACAGATCTTTATTGTAAACTGCTAACAATGAATGACTCATTCATCTGTCAGCACAGGGTTAGACCGCTGACTCATCCTTCTAGACACAATGCTGTCACTTATTTCAATACTGTTCTAGGAAAGCAATGAATGCAGTAATAAAATGATGGTACAGTGGATAAGACGCTGATGTGCAATCATCCATTATGATTAAACACATAAATGCCAATACAAGTTTCACAATGACTATCATTGTATAGAGTATGTTTCTTTTATAAGGTTTATGAGAAGTATTTATAACTGTCATAAGGGCATTGTTTTTTCCAAATGCAACACAAAGAGAATTAATATATACTAAAAATAATTCTGACTCTGTATGCTGCTTGTTCTACTTCTGATAATGTTTGCCCAGATGTATTGACAGATATAGATTATTATTATTACACTATTCATGCAACTATGGAATGAGATTCCCAAGAATAGCAGACAGTTCCCAGAGATGAATAAAGTGTTGCTGTGCTTGTGAACCCCAAATGAAATGACCTTGTTGAAGTATAGGGGTACAGTTAACATTACAACTTGAGTAGTTGACAGAAGATACTTCATGATAGGTATCTAACACTGGTGTGGATTTTCATGCATGCATGCTGCATTCTAGAAGCACAGTAGAAATGAAAGTCTAGAAAAGAGACTGGTGGCATCCTACCATTGTACACTATACACACCAGTCAGCTCTGGGTCACAAAACGATAAAATTCTGACCATGGCCTAGTAATCTGGGTTTGATTATTGTCCTGCACACATGAGGAACTGGTATGAAAAAGGGAGAGGAATAATGTCACTCTACCTGCTTGTCTTTCTTGGGGGTAGTGGTTGGATGGACATGTCTTGGAAGATGAACATGTCTGAGATGTATAATCTGTGTTACAATGACTACTGGATACCACAGACCATGAAGATACACTTATTTTGGCAGGTGGGGAAGACCTCTGAAGTTTGCTTTTTTACAAAAGTCAGTGGTAGCCCTTAAAATGACCCACTGCATGCCTGCCCTTGGATATCAATGGTCATGCACAGGACAATGCAGGACTAAAAAGAACAACATCAGGGTTAGCTGCAGGAAAGAAACAAATGAACAAATATAAGAATCCATGCTAAATTACATATGAGAAAGTTAGTCTTACTGCAAAATTAGATTGTTGTTACTGCATGTTGTAACCAACGTGTCTAAACTGCATATAAACAAAGACCAATATTTTTTGCCAGAAATACTCACATTAGGATTACATTTCAGGCTGTACAAAACAAAAATCAAGATGCAACTCCACCATGTCCTACTCCAAGTTCACACCGTACGAGTGGGATCAGAGCCATTGCAGAGATATTGGATGCTGGTGGTGTATGTGGGGTTCCTTCTGATACCGTGTACACCCTTGCTGCTTCATGTAAACACCCCAAAGCCATTGAAAGGATCTATAATATCAAGGTAAGGGATCTCCAGATGCACAAGTTTTATATATGCTATTTATATATGGTGTGTGTGCGTGTGCGAGTGATTGGTCTATATTACTGGAATGTAGTAATGAATGCCAGTAAGTACAGTACCTAAAGACACAAATTTATGCTTTATAGCATCTAAAATGGATCTGTAATTGAAATTTGTGTTCACAACATGTCTAATGAGGCTATCAATATAGTTATCTGCATTGTACTGTGTTGTTTATATACAACCATAAACAGGTCTGAAAGGAAAAAAAGCAGGAGCATGCTGGTCATTAAAAAGGCATTTGTTAAATATGTGGACATGCACTTTACTGTATTTGAAATGACAAAGCAAATCTACTCGGACTGATAGCAGTTAATATTGACATCTATATGGCATATGCTGCATTGTAAGGCATGCATGACTTTTCCTTACAGATCACACACACTTTAATATACAAATTAACAAAAAAAAAAACAGAACGACTGCACTTAGATTGAACATCTCAGAAAAAGATATCCCATATCCCATGTCTAGCTGTAACATTTAGAATCTGTAGTTCCAATTGTTACTTTTGATTCTCACAGACAACAGAGCCATTTACAAGCTAACTGATGAAAGCACTAAACTTCATCTACTGCCTGGATTTCACTTCCCGGCTAATTCTTGACCAAGGGTCATTTTGTGCTGGTAGTCAGTACAATTCAGGAGGTGACAGTGCATTCCTAAGAGGAAAAGTGATTCCCAGAACTACTGCAACTCTCCCCTGATACAGCATCTGCAAATGTCAGATTCACCATTGACTGACTTGCCAGGAAACTTCTGGTTACAAGTTAAGGTTGCCCATTGATTTTCAAGGTTATTCCCTTTCTGTAAAAGTGCAGACTGAAATCAGATAATTCAGGAAAAATTATAGGCCTGAAACAGAGACTAAAGTGAAACAGTAAAGCAGCCACGGATGCTAGTAAAACGTCAACATAATAGAGGTAATTTGCTATCAAATATCAGAATTAGACAAAATATTTCCATATGCTGATAAGTAAATTACAGTCTCAGTTGACTGCATTGCCAATATGTTTGAAATGTGACCAGTATCATCAGCAAAGCATTTCTCTTACAGTTCATGTATCTGGTAGATGTCAGACTACAACATTAGTAAGCTTCAATGTTATATTTCAGTGATTTTTTTCTTTTTATTACTGGTATTTCTGTTCAGCAAACTTATTGTGATTTGTAAATGAATTATATTTGATTACTAAAAGTTTTTCTTCTTTAAGAATGTTCACTGCTATGGATTTTTATCACTTTATGTAACTGGTAAAATAGCAAACTATAATTTATTACTAAGTATCAGTGCTATAAAGGGAGTGATCCTGTGATTTCATTGTAATAATGTTTCATATAATTCTCACCGTCTAGAACATATTCTGCTAACTAGCTTCCATTTGTCAAATTTATTATAATTTGTAAACTAGTTACACTTTATTACCTTTAAATGCCATTTGATAAGGTTTACTGTTACTTCTTTGCAAGGATATTCTGGTCTATTTTATCAGCATGACAGAAAATGAGTCATGGAGTTCAAAACAAAAGCACCAAAGCAGCATTAGAAATATTGATAGTGGAAAGCTATTTTAAGTACGTTGTGCAATATTTAAAGGGCAAGTTGATGCATGCAGTTACAAAGGATTACATTCAGGAAGTATTTTCTATGATGTCTTATGTGCCTAAGCATACAGTATTATTTAATGGCAAACATCTGCCATTTTATATGCAGCTAGTAATTGGCACAAAGAAAGTTAATATTTTGCAGATTGCGTAAATACATTGTGATAGTTTAATTTTGTATACTGATTTTAATAATTTAACTGCAAAATTCCCATTTTGCTTAATTTTCCCACACAGGAGCGTCCTCTTGAAAAACCTCTGTGCCTCACAATTGGTAGCATGGAGCAACTGCAAGCAGTCAACCCCCCTTTCAGTCCTCTACTGTGGGAGTTCCTGACGAACATCTACCCAGGGTGCATTGGCTGCATTGTCCCAAAAGGGGAGTGGCTTAAGGAACTGGGTGAGTTGCATGGAGCATTCTTAATTGTAGCCTGTGCCTACAAATGCAGTTGAATCAAATCATACTTCTTCTGTAGCATCATATGGTACAAGATTAGAAACATTTGTCAGTGCTGTCCATAACATGAAACAATAATGTGTAGCGGTCTGCCTTTTTTCTCTCATGTTTGTGACAGTCCATCCATCAATCCTTTGAATCCCACTTTTTCCATTTTGGAAAATCTGTTCAGTATTTTACCTAAAAACCTCAACGTATGAAACACAAGTAACCAATAAAGCACTGGAATGGGAAGTATAATGTCAGTAGGCTTCTGCTTCCTCATGTGGCTTTCAAAGGTTGTATAACCCACAGAATTCACAATTAACTATGTTTTTTAAACTCATCTCAGAAGCTGTCAAAGTCCTTATAATTGTTATACGTTTGCCACTGCATGTTGTACTGCACAGTGACATGTAGTGGTCCAGTCACCACCCTTCTTTGGTTGGAAATAGCATCCATCTTTACATCCGCCGCCAGACCTGCTATGATTTAATACTATCATCTCTGAAGTGGATTGTTAGCCGTCATTGTTTAAGAGTATAGTTTTATGCTTATCCCTTCACTTGTCACAACAGGGCACAAACACAGTGTCACGATAATACTTCTTCATGCATTCATCTCAACTTGGGGTTAGCTGCAGAAGAAAGAAAAGGGATTATAGATATAATATGATGTCTGTTCTAGCTGTCCTCACAGCTTACAATATTGTTCATTTAAATTAACATTGTTGTAAATATATTGCAAAATCACTGAAAGGGGAAAGTGATTATGAATATGGGGTGGTTTTGATTTTTTTGCCATGCGTGGAGTTGCAAATTATCCAGAATGTTTTTAGAGGTGAGAAGAAACTAGACTGCTCAGGGGAAACTCATGTATACATGGACAGAATATGTAGATTTCTGACAGACAGTAACTTGTGATGAAAGTCTAGCACTGAACTCTGGAACCATGATGCCGCTATCTGTGCGTGAGAAACCATGCTGTCAGTTGCAGTGTCTTAACATAACCTTTCCCAGTACATTCTGAAGTTCCTTACCTGCTCAGCACAGTGACACTCTGGGGTCCAGTGATCCCCTTCCATCAGCTGAAAAGTGCACCTGCCCTTAAATGATCCTAGGCATCCCAAGAATACAGAAGTATGACCTTTCAAGCAGACAGGCAACAGATAACTTTGTGTGATATGGTAGTTATACAGAAACTTAAAGTTGAAAATGAAAACAAAAATTAAAAGTGTGTTCCATACACAACTGATATATAAAACTATATGCATGTGTATATGTATATCTGCATGCATGGATGTATGTGTGTGCATTTATTTGTGTGTGTGTTTATTTTTAAAGGTGTTGGAATAGCCTATGACTACGTGGGTACAAAAGACAGCATTATGATAAGAATTTCTGACCTCACTACTACAGCTCATCTGCTGAAAATGACTGGGCCTCTAGCCATTACTTCAGCCAATCCCAGTGGGGAGCCTGACAGCATACACCATGATATGGTCACGACGTGAGTAGTACTTTTTCACTAGCATCTTTATCTGCTTTGCTACTTCAGTTCAATCCATATCCTATGAATTTTAGAAGCAGCACTGACTGAAAGTATATGCTTTATTTATATGAGACTATATGCCTTCAATTTCAATGCATTAAGAATACTTATTTTATTTATCTTTAGCCGTCTCGGGCACAAGCTTGATGGAGTTCTTTGTGATGGAGATTCAACTGAACTAGTTTCCTCTACTGTTGTTAACTGTACGCGAATTGATGAAGGTTGGTAAAAGCTAATTATTTTTCACAGCACTAGCTTCTTGTATACAAAAAATATTAAAGACTGACGGCAAAAAGCTAAAAAATTAAATTCAAGTTTTTTTCTGTTAAAAGATATTCTTTTTAGTTATTCAGATGTAAGAAGAAGTGTAAAGGAATTTGCGATAACACTAATTAAAACATGTATTATTATTACTGAAATCTTAATACTCTAGAACAAGCCTAAAAATGTGAGCATCACATTGTAGGTATAACTATCCAACTAAACAGTGTAAGAGATTGAATATCAAATTTATCCCCATCCTTCTTACCCTTCCCAGCCATCATTAGACAGTGCCCCGGTAGTTAGTCCTTGGTCCTTTACTATTTACTCTATATATTAATGCACTTCCCTTCTATTTTACCAGTATAAAAACACGTTCTTATGCAGATGATCTGGAATGATCCTGTGTAAGCCTGATTGAGAGGTGACCTAGGTTTGGCTTACAGATCATCATCTGACCCAGCCCTAATCAGCCTGTTGCATACATGCAAAGCAAATGACATCGGAAATGCTAGATCCAGCATTCTAAATCTTGTCTGTAACATACGTAAGACATGCTGGAGGGACAGGCATGCATCTCAAATACTACCCTTTCTCTGGAAAGAGGTTTCCCATCCATGTGAAACAGAGTTTTTCCCAGCATTTATTCAAGTGCACATTGGATCAGTGGAAGGGAACTGGTAAATTTTCCCCCTGGTCTAACACTTATGTCTGTATTGGACAGAGGAAGTTTGTAGATGTGCCCAAGTTATATATAACCCCCACACAGACCTAAGGGACTAAAAGTTGCTCAATATTTCTGGAAAGCATAACTAGGCTTAAAAAGGTCCTTTACGGTCATTAGCTTAGTATTCTTCTATGATGCTATGAAGCCATACTAACGCAAAGGTTGCAGTCACTGTTAGTAAATATCTTATGTTAATACTTAATCCCTCTAAAGAACTCCAGTTTAATGTGAAATAACAACATATCCATGCTTTCTGGCACCACTCCTTGGCTTAGCAAAGTATCCAGCATTGAGATGTATCTTCACCTGCTCTGGGGGTGATGGAAATGATGCACAACTACGAGTACTTTGGGTTGCCACCTCCACTTCTCCTGTCAGCTTTCTAAAGACTTGCTGTTATCTTCTGCACTGCCTACAAAAGCTCGCATTTACTATACAAAGATGTAAGGCTAGTACTGGACATGGAAGTAATTTCTTCATTTTAAAATATCCCTACCAGTTTCTGATAAACTCTAGTGGCAATATTGAACCATAAATATCATGGAAATCTGTTAGGTCCATCGTTAAATCCCCTAAATAAAAACATCACTGCAGAACTGTATTCTACACATGCAGTCTATATTTACATTATACCTTTCAACTCTCCAGATTTTTGCTTCACATTGTTGGCTTGGCCCTTATAAAATGTGTGGTTTTTTGGCAAATCACTAAATAATGACATACGCGAGTTTCAGACTTCATATCCTTCAGGAAATGCATGCTATCACAAATCCTGTTTTTAAAAGCAATATTTAAAAGCTGCTTCAATTTTTGGACATTTGCCCCCCCCCCCCCCATTATTTTAGGCATTGTCCAGATTTCTTGTCCTAAGAGACTGAGAGCTATGATTCTCATTTATATACTCTTTCTTCAGATTCACTACCCTACCCTGTTATTTTCTTTAATTTATAGTTTTTAGCAGCATTTTGTAGGCCTCAGCTTTTCACTTTGCCCCTATCCTTTCTTACTCTTTACTTAGAAGTAATAGAGTCTTTTTTATACATAGTACTAGAATTTTTTTAGAAGGAGACCATGCTTCCAGTTTTATTCTCACTGAAAATGATATAGTAACAGCTTGGCTGAGACCTGTCTGAAAATTTCTTTACCGGCACATGCATTTTGAAAACCTACTTGCATAACAACCAGAATAATTAACTATATGAACTACATTATCTTTGGCATCTACAAGTGTTCATGCATTTTGTAACAATATCAATATCATAGCAAACCATGGATGAGGTTCTTTGTGAAGTCAATTTTCAAGAAATGATATTGTGATCCATCACCTTCACCCGAATGTAAGCATGCCATGTCTTTGTACATTAGTTTGTTTTCAGCAGTACATAAATGTAGATGCCTGCACTGCTATTTTTCATTTCCTCCGGTTGCATTTGATGATGTGGCAGCTTCTGAAGCAAGTCATGTTTTCAAAGAAGGTGCCTTCACAAGTAAATAATATTTAAAGGTTTTAAAATAATGCTATAGCAGTTAATCAAGCATAAGAGATTTATGTATCAAAGTAAAGTGTATTTTATCTATATACTAGGAAACTTACTGAGCATGCTCATTTGTACAGGAAGTAAACTTACTGAGCATACAGGAAAAGTAATACCTTTAAATAGGCACACATTTTTATTAATGTAAATATTGTATTTTTTTCCTTCTAATAGGTGTGCTGACATTTATACGAGAAGGACCTGTTCCAGTCTCTAAGGTATTACAGTTATTTGAACAAGTCAAGAAAAATTTTGTGTAAAAGCAAAATACTTCCAAACTTGTATCATGGACTGAAGGCTATTATGTAGCTACTGATGTAGCAGTATTTATTACATAAAAATATTTATACCTTAAATGGTTTTAAAATTATGCAGCAGGGTCTGTACTCCCAAGGTATTTCTGGACATTATCCAGAACAAATTCAGTAATGTCAGTTATTAAGATTTTCCAGCACATCAATATACCTTTGTAAGGACTACGTTCTTGTTACATTTATTTACTGCACCAAAGGATGTTTACATGAGTATAGAGTTAATGCATTGCTGCTAACACTTTGTATTTTAATGTATTTTTCATATGCCATAACATGGACAAAGACATCGACTTGAACTTCCAGCACATCTTTTTCACTTCTGTGTATATAGATATTTAAGAGATAATTTCCTACTTAAAAATGACAAACTGAATTATGAAGAGATAATTTTTGGAAGCTCCCTGATAGAGTGATATCACAATGACATTCATCAAATTAGACTTTTCATTCTATGTGAGAATGGTCACCATACAGGCCAAATTCTTACTGAGCTGTATTAAAGCTTGTGGTAATGACAATATAGCAGGTGACATTTAACACAAGTTTACACGACATGTACACAACCTGCAAGTGTATCCAGGACTTCAAAAGTGACCAGAAATCCTGTGCAAGGAGTTTGTCATTGTTTCAGAACATATTAATTCTGCAGCAGGTCTGTAGTAAATGTTAAACCATTTCTGATACTGCGGGTCTAGACTTCTGCGAGTCCAAAATTTATTTATTTCCACCTTGTTTAAATTATTAAAATTGCCATTGATTTGTATCAAATTCATGAAAATAATTAATCATGTTATTTAAATATATGTGTAATCTGAATGTATGTCACATAAGAAACTTGCTGGCATAAGTTTCACTCGTGTTTACATATGCACATCCAATGCACTTTAAAATACATGAAGGTTAATATGTATGAGCATAATATTACAGTTTGTAAAAATGTCTAACTGTTCTGTGTACAGGTTTTGTAAAAGAAAATCATCTATTAAATTTTAATAAACAAATGAAAAATGTTGTAATATGGAATATCTGTTTTTGGAAAATTATTTCACAATGACTTATTTGTAAAGGCTGCATACTCGAGTACAATTCGTGCACTGACTAAACTATATCGATGTAGAGTCAGCTGACTCATGGTTTACCAAACAAAAACATGATAAATCGGTAGGGCCTACATAGCCAAGACAGAAGGATGAGCCTTTGCTCTCCTTAATCTTAATATACCAACTTTAAAGGTATGGCACCTTAAAGAATTTTATAAGTAAATGAGCAGCATGAGCTTTATAGCACCTTCTCAACTGCTGAGTTGGTCGACTTGGTTTAGTAAACCAAGTATATGATAGCCAGTGTTGAGACCTAACTCTCACACAGCTTTCTCACATTTGCCTATTTATATGTTTACAAATGCAAATTCAGATGACTTTATGGGCACTGGGACTATGATGCTGGTATTTGTCCAACATAGCATGATGGACTCTACTGGAGCCATCTTCAGTCAGACATAGCTTAGATGTCAAGGAATTTAAAGGTACTGGGACACATATACCCTCAATATAATTCACCATCTTTTCTGAAACAAAAGATGGTTGTTGTTGCTCCCCAGGCTCTGGACTACAGCTTATGCTGTAAGTAGGAAAAGGGGTAGCCATGGAGATCTAAGAACTCCTTCCTTACTTGTCTTCTCTTAGAGGCTGTATTTCTCTCTTTCCCATTAATTTACTTGTGTTTATTTATTCATTCACAAGTGGCACACATCCCACACAATCACACACACCATCTTTGTTAGTACTAGATGCTAATACAACTGAGCAGCAGTCACATGCCTAGTAATTTCATATTCTTTAGATAACCTGGAAGCAACTGGAGAGAGAGACCATTTTTCGGCATGTTCTTGCTGGCTTTAGCTAATTCTGCCTAAAATACAAATTTTCTAGAGTTTCTGTGATTTAAAAAGCTTGTTTCAGCTACATATTGTACTTATTTTACTGCCTGCACTTTAACAAAGTTGTTTTTGTGTTTAAATTACCTGTTTAACTGTTGTAGGCTACACACTCAAGTGTGAGAGCCATTTCTGTGCATTTAAAGTTTTTTTTTAATTGTATTTGCTTTATTTTCTGAAAAAAAAAAACAAAAAAAAAAACATATATACTTGTTTTCCCACCTTTCTAAGCTAGTATAGTCCAGTTTTCAGGTTAGTGCTGAATTCAGGGCTGTGTTACAAGTTTCTGTGTTTGTCCATACCTTACTTGGATAGAAGGAAGTTTCTCTATTCACTGTGAGACGGGGAGCTTTGAGTAGCCTATCTGTCCCTGGAGGAGTGGTTTCAGCCCAGAAATTAGTAGTTTACTGGCCATTTTGGGCTAATTTCTCTTTCATTTCCCTGCTATAAATCCTGCATTTGCGCGCCAGTTAGCTAGGGTATAACTATTCCCGGCACGACAAAGTCAACTCTTTAATTTTTCCCTTAGAACTAGACAAACGTTCAACTTAAGCACTCAAACCATTCACTTCTCATCCCGGCACTTGGTCAAAACTCATAGCAAGCACTAATAAACCTTAGCACTAGACCCTCCTATACTGTAGAGAAGGACAAGGCTCTCTATTCGACCTTACCAGCCAATCAGTAAAACAGTTCACTGTACCTATCCAGGCATGTCCGAAGGGCAGTTTCAGGTGTACTCTCCAGTCCAACTGGTGAATCTGGGCATTTTGAGGCAATGTTACAATTGCCTCATGTACACAGACAACCCTCTCCTCCTTCCACCAAACACTAATACATGCGAGAGATGCAACTGTACAGCCAAACTGGAGGCTAAGCTCTCTCAACCCAAGACTGGACCAGGCAGTCAAAAGGGAGGGGGAATTACTAGCATCACACCACCAGTCTCACATACACCTATGAAACCAGCACCAGCAAAAAACACACAAATACAAGAAAACATACTCGAAGGCTCTAAAGAAAAATCTGCAAAAGCAACAGAGACCTCCAAAGCAGACATCCAAGCAACCTCCACCCCCCAACACAAACCATGAAACACATACTTCAGAAAGCCAGTGTGCCATGCAATCACAGCCCTCAAGGCAAAATAACATACCCAACACACTAGTAATAGGTGACTCTATAGTCAGGCACACTGACGTCCCACTCACTAGGCTGAACAAGGAGAAGGTTACTGTTAGCTGCCTGACGGGTGCCAGGATCCGCCACATAACACAAGCATTCAGGTCACTCCACAACAAGTACAAATATGACTCTGACATTGTCCATGTTGGTGTGAATGACCTGAGCCGTACCTCCCTGGACTACATTAAGAGAGACATGGAGGAGCTCTCTGATAATGTAGCCCAGACCGGTATGACCCTGACCCCGAGTATCATCCTGCCCTCACCAAGAATGATACCACGGTATGGTATAGAGAAAAAATTATCAATTTCAACAATTAGGTTCATAGGTTCATACTAGGCTATCTGCCCGAGGGCATTTACAAGCCTAACCCATCGTTTTGTGGCTTACGCCACCCCTTTAGTATGGGGAACTATACCCATTATTTTGCTGTGCCTCTGTCTAGCAGTGACACACTGCCAATCCCCTGGTATATCTGGATCTCCATCCATTGGTCAAGATCTTGAACACAAGAACAAGGTGTCTCTCAGGTGCTACATGTCACATGTACTGGATTACATCTCCAGGGTCTTGGGTGAGTCTTCTATCCTCCAGCACGCCCCTCATGCCGCGTTAATAGGTCGAGTCTTTTTTGAGGTGGTCCTGATGGATTTAGATTTTGAGGTGAAGCATATATTAGGATATCAAATAAAGGTGGCCTTATGTTGGCTGTGAGAGGCTGAGCAAAGACCTGGCGTGTTTAAGTGGCGACTGAATAGAGAGGAGGGCAGCATGTCAGGGAATAGATAGATTTACCATTTTTTATCCTTTTGGTGAGGGCTTTGTCCCCTCTCTGCAAGTGTCGAATCGGTGAGGTCAGATACACATTCCAAATAGTATTGTACTCAATCATTGGTGGAGTGAGGAGTAAAGGAGGACTATGATCTCCCTTGATCTCTTTGAGAATCCCTTCATGATAAGGTGGGCGATGTAGAAGGTCTTCCTAACTTCTTTAGCTACATGTGGGTCTATATGACAGAGTACTATCAACCTGGGTCCCCAGTTCTGTGCCTCTGGCTTGCCTCTATTTGGAGATTTGGGTTTTCCTGGAGCCTGGGGTAACCTTGTTTTTCCATTTTTGGCATTTACATTTTTTTCGTGGCTCTGGCACCGTCTGGCGCTTGGCATCAGTTATCTGTTGTCTTTGTGTGGATCGTGTTATCTTGTTTGTTTGTCATTTGTGTTTTCTACTATCTCCAATTTTTGTCAGAGTTGTTTTACTGTTGGCGCCCCCTGCTGTAGATGCCAAAAAAGCGACCCAAGAAACAGCCAGTTTGGGACCGCCTTTTGTGAAGACAGACTTGCACTGTGGTGCACCACCAGGACATGGTCTGTGGGACACCACTTGTTGACAGTACCCTGGTCCTGTGGGTGGGTTTTAAGCTAGATGATGTTTTCTGCAGTGATGTATGGGGTCACCCATCAATCAATGTAGCTGGATCGTGTGGAGAGCTCCTTTGTATTCAAGGCCTTAGCTTGATCGAAATCTAATGTTGTCATCAATAGCTTTGGTGACTGTTGGGGGGAGTCAACCAAGTTAAGCCAAACAATGTTGCGGCCAAAGAAGTGCCAAAATCTCCAAAATCTTATTTATGTTCCATTATGATCCTCTCCATGGTGTTGCAGTATTTATGGCTTCTGCAATTAACATTTGTCATTAGAAGGGGGTGGAGGCACATTTTTAGATGGGTTTGCGGTCACAGTTGCAGTGCGACTCCCTTTGGCAGTTGCAGTGGGGTTTGTTTAGCACAGAGTCCCTACTGCTGTCTTAATTCTGTCCTAGCTTCTGATTTAACAGCAGCACACACTGTCAGAGGGTTTGCCGGGGACACCATGCTGTGGAATGGATGCTGGAGGGTTGCTTTCAGATTTGTTTGTTCACTTGGGTTGGAGATGTTTGGGGCCTGCAGGGAGGGGTGAGAAGGGATTTGGGGGTTTTGGGAGCCAGTATCAGCAGTTGTATGAGTGGGGCCTTGGAGCACTTACCCTGGTCTGCTCTTTGAGTAAGAAGTTTCTAATTTTTTCTCCAAGGATCAGGGAGTTTCCTTGAAGGTGTCTAACAGCTAGTTTACAAATTTTGGAGTTCTTTTTCTCCTTCTTTTATTTCTTCTGATTGTATTTTTTTTCTGTGAGCTTTTATTTTTTAGGTTTTATTCTGTCTAAGTGCTTAACTCTTCTTTGTGTGCTTTGTCTTCTTTGTTTTTCCTCTTTGTGTTTATATCTTGTAGTAGGCTGGGCCTGGTTTGTTGTTTTTGAAGTAGGACTCCAAGTGTGTTTTTGGGAAATGCCTTTATCCTAGTAGTTGCAGGTTTGGTGCCTTGGCATTTGTCTTGATGCAGCCTCTGGGTGGTAGTGTTTCTTTCCATTTATTGTGGGGTTCTTTTTTAACCACGCTTTTTTTTAGAAGCATGAGGTTAGAGGACTGCAGGCCTCTCTTTAGGGTGTTGATTCATCTTCTTTGGGAAGTTCTTCACTGTGGTCTTTTTTGTGGTGGGGATCTGGACCCAGTTTTGCTTGAAGTTTCGGTGTTGAACATTGCTCTAGTTGTTGATTGATATTTTGCCTGTGTGTCTCCATGTGTCTTCCAGAATGGTGACTGATTGTTCCATCTGTTTTGTGAAAATGAGACTAGTGGTTCACTGAGAAGGAGTTGTGGCCTTTGATTTGGTTTCCCCTCTGTAGTTGTTGGTGAGTAGTGCTCCCAGTCTGTATTTTACATTTATCCTCTAGTAGTTTTCTATTGTTTGTATGGTTCCCCTGTGTGTGTACATTTAAAGGCCTTGTGCCAATTGTAATTTTGGTGGGTGTGAAGAGTAATTGCACTGCTCCTGAATGCAGATACATTTACGCAGAGCAGTCTTGCTTGAGATTGTCTGGATCCACTTGTGACCCATCCATGCATCATGTAGCCCTTACTCCTTTTTGATTTGGGATGCCCTCATGTTGAGGTACATTTTGATGGCCTTTCCAGGTATTTTCCCAGATTTGGGGAGGTTTGTGATGATATCATTGGTAGAGCTCCTGTTTACTGGGGGTCATGTAGTTTGGAGAAGGGGGTCCTGGGATTGACACAGAGGTGCACCTTCCATTTTTCATGTTTTACCTGAGTGCTTTTAGGCTTTGGAGAGCGGACTCTTGATTTAGGGTCTGCCTCAGTTTATTTCCTTTTTTGTTTCTCCTAGGGCAGTTTAGAATTTGAGCCTTCCTTGCCTTTTGGCTTCAAGGTGGAGTGAACTAGCTCAGGCTTGTCCAGCATGTCATCACACAGTGTAGGTGCAAGATCCCCTTTGAATGACACCAGCAGTTGTGTTGTCCGGGTATTTGGCATAAGCGAGATCCTCCCATGACATCATTCTGTCATGTCTGTTGCACAATCAGGATACTGCTCAGAATCAGCCAACACTGAGTCTGGATCAGGCCCTCTACTGAATGACAAGGGATCTTGTCATGTATTTCAATTTTGTGTGCTGGTTCGGGAGAGCCAGATTGCAAGATCATGTCTCTCTTTGGTGGCGACTGCATCAGACCTGGTCTCTTCTCCTGCTCAGTCATATGAGTGGAGAGCGCCCTCTGACCAGCTTACTTGTAGTCCAGGATAGCGGATTCTAGGTCTGTTACTTGGCTAACCTTCTAGTGTCAATCAAAGAGGATCCAGTGTCTGTCAGCCTGGGATGACATGCTCGACAAGCCACAGTGCTTTGCTAGAGACGGCTTGCACCTGTCACACTAAGGCTTTCGAATACTGGCCAAGGCTCTTGCCACCACCATAGTGCCTTTTTTAGGCAAGTCTCAAAAGACAAACCCACCCCTGTAAATAGCACAAATAACAAAAAACTGAGGGTAATGCTACTCAATGCCAGAAGTCTAAACCTCAAAATGCACGCACTCGAGGCACTCCTCAGTATGGAGAAAATTGATATATGTGCAGTAACAGAAACCTGGTTTAAGGCTCCAGAGAGCACCCCAACACTACCAGGCTACAACTCATACCATACATTTCGGCCACAAAACCTAGACCGAAATACAAAAGGCGGGGGAGTACCTATATTCATCAAGGATACCCACACCTCCAGGTTACTGGCACAGCACGATGCTTAGAGATCATCCATGTGCAACTAACAACGGGCAAAACTGCTATTCAAATTATAGCTTGCTATAGATTACCCACCATGTCTCAGGATCCCCACTCCACATTCCTGGAAACATAAAGGTCCTGCCAAACACCCTGATATTGGATGATTTCAATTACCCAAACATTAACTGGGAGAACTACTCAAATACAAACTCCCTTGCCTAACATTTCCTAGAATTTATAAACTCAAATGCCCTGGATCAACTGATCAACACCCCAACCAGAGGTGACAACATATTGGACCCTGTCATCACCAACAAGGGCGACCGGTGTTCCACACCAGAGGTCAACCCCTCGCTGGTTATATCTGACCATAAACTAATCACTCTGGATAGCCACATTCCACCACCACACCCGGTCAAAGAAACCACCATGAAAAACTTTTCAAAAGCAAACTTCATGTTAATTAAGACTGAGGAGGGAAGTTTCAAAGGCCCCACACTAAAGGATAACGCTGTCCAAGCTGCAAAATCCTTTACCAATGCACTCTACGGGCATGTACAAGAATGCATGGATCTTGCTATCCCAAACAAAAGCAAGACTCACTCCTGCAAGAAAAGGAAACCAGTCTGGTGGACCCCTGCCATAAACAAGCTATACAATAGAAGGAGGAAACTAGTACAGAAAAGAGTAAAATCCCAAGAAGGTAAGACATCCCTGATCAGTATCAGCAAGAAACTGCGTTCCCTCATAAAATCATCCAAGGCTAGCTTCGAAAGAAAAATTGCCATTGACTCCACAGATAGCCACAAGGCATTCTTTAGCTATGTCAAGAATCTAAGTGGTAATTCTCAGATCTGCTCGGAGTTAGTGCAGAATGGCACAAAATATACTGAACCAATCGATATAGCCAACATCCTGGCAGACAGGTTCAGTGCAAACTTCAGCCCCCTCTCACCCCCAAAAGGGACCATAACTATACCAAAAGAATGTAGTGCCCCTGAAATCACAGACACTCAGGTTAAAACAGCCCTCTCCAAAGCCAAAAACACAGCATCAATGGGACTGGATGGTGTCCCAGGCTGCGTCCTACATGAGCCATGAGCTCAAAGATGAACTAACCCCTCACCTAAACACACTGTTTAAACTCAGCCTCTCCACAGGCTACGTGCCCACAGAGTGGAGCACAGCAATGGTTATTCCACTTCACAAAGATGGAGCTACAATGGACCCCAGGAACTATCGCCCTATAAGCCTGACTAGCTTGGTCTGCAAAGTTATGGAGCACATCATCATTGATCTCATTAACAGAGACATTGGGAACCTCCAAACACTGGACCCTACCCAGTTTGGCTTTAAGGGCAGATCATGCCTCCTAAATCTGGTGGACTTCTTTGAGAGAGTTACCAAGGATATAGACAAGGGAAAGGTAGTCCACACAGCCTACCTAGACCTCACAAAGGCCTTTGACACCATTCCCCACTCAGGTATTATAGACAAGCTCACTAGCCTGAACATAAACCCCTACGTCACGAGATGGGTTGCCAACTGGCTCATGGACAGAACCCACATGGTAAGAGTTGCGGGAGCTAGGTCTAACTCTAAACCGGTTACAAGTGGTGTTTCCCAGGGCTCAGTCCTAGGACCCCTCCTGTTCGGCATATACTTCTCAGAGGTACAGGCAAGCACAGGAGAACTATGGCTGACCAAGTTCGCAGACGACTGCAAATTAGGGGCTATAATTGACTCTACGGCTGACACAGACATCCTCCAAAAGGGTCTCTCTGACACAAATACCTGGTGTCAAAACCATGGCCTCAAGATAAATGCCAAAAAGTGCATAATTATCCCCTTTGGAAAAAACAAAGTAGCCACAAACTACCACATAGGTGGTAGCCCCTAAATACGGAAGACATAATAAGGGATCTGAGGACCCAAGTAGATAGTAACCTCTCCTTTGATAATCACATTGCCAAAGTGGATAGAAAATCCTTCTATGTGGCCCATCTAATCACAAAAGGGTTTGCATCCAGATCGAAAGAGGTCATTGGGCCCCTCTACACATCATTCATCAGACCCATCATAGAGTACAATGCCCCACTTGGGATGTACCTTACAAGACACCTGCAACAACTGGAAAGACCACAGAAGTACCTCACCAAGAGGATCACTGGCCTCAAGCAGATGCCCTATGCAGCTTGACTGAAGAAACTCCAGCTGTACACAGTTGCATACCGCCTACTCAGAGGTGATCTCTGCCTGACATACAAGGCCATGTCCAACCCAGTATTGATGGACATGCTCCACCTAAAGAAAACCATATCCCCTCGAACCGCACGCTCCAGGGATCTAAACCTCACCATAACAATAAAGAGGATGTGCTGGAGGGATGGATTCCTGTCCCAGAGACTTCCCATGCTCTGGAACAAGATTCCAATCTACATTAGGCAGAGCTCCTCGCTAACCCTCTACAAGAGAAACCTTGACAAATAGATGGGAAACAGAAAGTTTTCCCCAGGGATCACTTCAATGGCTTTGCTGGACAGAGGTACAGGGAACTAATCTAAAGGGGTGGCGAAAGCCAACACATTCCGGCTAGGCTTATAAATGCCTTCAGGCGATAGCCTAGTACCTACCTATGAAACTATTTACAGTGGATACCCTAGTAAAGAGTCTCAGAATATAGCAAAAATAAATCTATAACACCTTACAATATACAGAAAGTGATCTATCCAAGATTTATAGTAAAACTCAGAAACCTAAGTGTACAATCCATGAGTAAATAAAAAAAGTCATTAAATATGGTGATGTGTGTGAAAGACTCACTGAGTGTGCTGTCTGGCTGACAGATTATAGGAATGTATACAAGAGCATATCAATTAAGCAGTACAGCAGTATCTTTTTACAAATAAAAGCATTTGGATAAGAATAAATGCATGACTAGAAGGAAGAAACTATTGAAAAATAAGGGAAATTAGTAGAAGTATGAAAAAAGCCCAGGGAATTGGAAATGTCTTATTCAGGATTGCAGTGTACAATGAGCCCCAAAGCTCATTAACAATGCATGCAGCCAGGCTGTTGTGCACAATGATGAACTGCCTTTTACAGCCTCAGCTGGGACCTATAGAAAGATAATTTTACAGCAGCTCGCAGCCACAGTAAGGTATGAGCAGCTGTTGTAAACACTGACTGTCCACAAGCATCTGGGTTAGTCAGGGTGATACTGCATGTGCAGATGATACTGCTATGGTGTACTGTTGTAACTCAAGGCTAGAGATATGCAGAGAAATGTCTTATGGAAGGAGGTAAGGTAAAGACTGACAAGGGTAGAGAGTGAGACTTTAGTAGAGCAAAAGAAACAAACAGAAATGAACAGAATACCACCAAGGGAGCTGATGAGTAAATCAGAAATGCAGTGGAGAAGGGGGTATTATATATACATATACAATACACACACACAGATATCAATTCAAAATCCTTGAACTTAGAATATATGAAACACAGACAGGGCAGGTGGAATACAAAAAAGTAACAGGATTTACAGACCTATACCAGTCCTCATATAATCACAGTTTGATCAATCTACCCATACAGTAATGTAAATCAATCTATCCATAAACCCCTTTTTCCGATTTCTGCACATGGGGTTTGGTATTACAATAATAATCATATAGAGGCAAGGTTCACACTGCCAGGTAGCTAGCTCTTTTTCAGTTATTATTCCATAGGACAAAAACAAACACATACATATCCTCACACCTGTGGCCAATTTAGTGTGTCTGCCTATCTTGGGAATGTGGGATGAAACTAGAGCACCTAGAGAAAACCCACAAAAACACAGGGGGGAACATGCAGACTCCACACACAAGGCACCCAAGATGAGAAATAAACCAAAAAAAAAACTTGCTGTGAGGTGAGAATGCTACCTGCTGTGCTGCCCTACCTGTACAGTAATGTTAATGTTAAAAAAATAACACCTATTCAACCCTGAGGGGCTTTTTATCCATCAAGTCTGCCTAAATATACTGTACACAGCGTTTTTTTTAACAAAGTGAACCATAAAAGCACATACACTGAAGGTGTCAGGAAAGCACACAGCAAATGAATGCTACATGTTTGCTGACTGGAAGCAACTTAGAATATGACAGAAATAAAGACAGACTGACATTTAAACATTTACTAGCTTTTTCCTCATTTCTCTCATTAATGATATTCTACCAGACATTGCATTTACAAGGTGAGTCACAAAAGCAGTCACAAGTGAAGGTGTCAGGGAAGCATATAGGAGCTGTATGTTACAAATTTGCTGACTGGAAGCAGAAAAAAGGCCTCAAATGATTTGAGTCATTACTATTTTCAGTGATAGTTTATGACTCTGTCATAGTCCATGCTGGAGTGAATGACTTGAGATGTACCTCACTGGACTATATGAAGAGAGACACGATGGAGCTTTCAGATTGTGTGTCCCAGGCACGTATATCGCTAGCCCTAATCAGCATTCTTCCTTCCCACAGGATGATGCCACAATACAAATAAAAATGATTGACTTCAGCAATTGACTTAGCTTCTGGTGTCAATCCAGGGGGATCCATTACTTGACAGCCTGGGATGATATGCTCGACAGATCTTGCTGCTTTGCCAGAAATGGTCTTCGTTTGTCACTTTTAGGTTGCTGGCAAGGGTACTTGCCTCCCCCATAGTGCCTTTTTTAGGCACAGTCATAAGAACAAAATTCCTGTTGTAAAAATATCCTCCAGAAACAAATGCTAGAAGTGTAAATCAGAAACTGCACTGACTTGAAGCACTTCTCACCCTGGTAGATGCTGATGTCTGCGCAGTAACAGAGACATGGTTCAAGGCCTCAGAGAGTACCCTGGCCATGCAGGGCTACAATGCCTTCCACACATTCAGACCACACAATAAACATGAAAACAAACAAGGAAGGAGGAGTATCCATCTTCATTAAAGACATATACACCTCTAGACTGGTTAAACAGTACGACTCCTTAGAGTGATTCCAAGTCCAACTCACCACCCTCCAAGTCATTGTTAGCTATAGGTCCCCCCACCATGACCCACGAAAACCACACATCCTACCTGGATCTACTTGAGTCACTCTCAGTACAGCCAAATGCCCTGGTCATGGGTGACTTTTAACTATCCTTCCATTGACTGGATAACATATATGAGCACAAGTGTGTTTGCCCAAAGGTTCCTGGACTTTAACACAAATGCTCTGCAGCAGACAGTCAGCACCTCCACAAGAGGCTCTAACATCCTTGACATAGTGCTCACCAATATTTGGGATTGTTGCACCACCCCATGTGTGGGGCCCTCCCTGGTAAAATTTGATATAAATCTGTCTCATTCAAAGTAATGATCGTACATGACCCATTCTCAGGAGCAAAAGGTTAAAAAAATGTCTCCAGTGCAAATTATAGTCTACTGAGTGATTACTTTAATAGCTTCAGACCACCTGCCAACACTGTTAGCAATGACCTCTATATTGAGGTGTACACAAATGTCCTGTATGAACACCTACATAAATCTACAGACTCAGCCCTACTGGAACGGATCAAACCAAGATCCCCAGGAAAAAAATAAGCCACACTGGTGGACATCCAGCATAAATAGGTTACACAATAAGAGAAAGAAACTGTTGTCAAAAAACAAGAGGGAACAGTCCCAGCAAATGAAGAATTTCCTCCAAAGCATAAACAAGTAGATTAGGCATCTTGTAAAGTCCTCTAAAGCTAATTACAAGACTAAATTAGCATCCCTACTTAAGGTAAATCACAAAGCATTCTTTAGCTACATCCAACATCTAAAAGGGAAAGCCCAGCTTTGTGCTGAATTAGCTGTGGATGGTACTACTTATACTGAACCTGAGGACATCACCAACTAGCTAACGGATAAGTTTGGTGAAAATTTTACCCCCCTATCCCCACCAATCATACCCCATAACATACCAGTCCTCTCCCTAGTATCTCCTGAGAGCACGTCATAGCCACACTCTCCAAGGCCAAAAACACAGCATCTATGGGACTGGACAACATCCCAAGCTGCCTATTAAATGGTCTAAAACAGGAGTTAGTGGAACCGCTGAGCACGCTCTTCAATTTCAGTCTAAGCACTGGCTTTGTCCCAGCCGAGTGAAAAACAGCAACTGTAATCCCTTGCACAAAGGGGGTCCCTCAACCGACCTTGGGAACTATAGACCCATAAGCCTAACCGACCTTATCTGCAAGGCCATAGAGAGAATCATTATGGATCTTATCGACAAGGATATATGTAACCTTCAGTCTCTTGACCCAATCCAGTTTGGCTTCGTTAAGAGCTGATCTTGCCTGCTAAACCTGGTGGACTTCTTTGAGAATGTCACCAAGGCCCTGGATGAAGGCAAAACAGTTCACACTGCTTATCTCACCAAAGCCAAGGCCTTTGACACAATCCCTCACTCAGATATCATTGAAAAATTCACCCAGCTAGGTAATAGCCCTTACGTCACTAGATGGGTTGCCAACTGTCTTACAAACAGAACACATACAGTCAAAATTGGGGTTGCTAACTCTACTAGTAAATCTGTTACCAGTGGTATTCCAAAGGGGTCTGTGCTAGGCCCCCTAATGTATGGTATCTATTTTTCTGAAGTCTAGGCAAAAATAGATGACCTATGGCTTAGCAAGTTTGCTGAGGACTGCAAAACTGGTGCAATCATCGAATCCCCCAAAGATGTCAACATACTATAAAATGGGCTTGCACAGACAAATGATTGGTGTCAAAGCCATGGACTTAAACTAAACAACAAAATGCAATATCACCCCCTTCGGCAAAGGAGAACCCCCTGCTAATTACAACAGTAATAATATCCCCTAAGATCAAACCCAGTGGTGAGAGATTTAGGAATGAAAGTTGATGGCAGCCCTAATTTTGATCATCAGGTGTCCATAGTATTAAGGAAGGCCTTCTACACTGCACACCTCATAAGCAAAGGTATAGCATCCAAAGCTAAGGAGGTTATAACTCTCCTGTAATCCGCTCTCTCATCAGACCAATAATAGACTACAGTATTCCTTTCTGTATGTACCTCACCAGACATCTGCAGCAACTGGAGAGACCTCAGAGGTTTCTCACTAAGGAAATCCAGGACCTACAACACATGACCTACATGGACAGATTGAAGTACCTATCACTTTATTCAGTATCAAATAGACTGCTTAGAGGTGACTTGTGCCTGGCCTACAAAAGAGTCTCAAACCTGCAAATCCAATGGGACAAGATTCACTTGCTCTAGGGATCTTAACCTAGCCTGCGATATTAACAGGACATGCTGGAGAGACAGATACGTCTTCCAGAGGTTGCCAGTCATCTGGAAAAAACTCCCAATTCATGTAAAACAGAGCTCCTCAATGACCCTATTTAAGCATAATCTGGACATTGGGATGGGAAACCATAAATTTACACCGGGGGTTTCATCTATGTCTCTGTTAGACAGTGGCAGCCGGTGCTGCTCTTAGATTCGTGTGCAACTTCTCTTCATTTGAACCCTACCAATCACTTCATTAACAAAATGAGTCACAGATATTATAAGGAAAGCAAATTGCAGATTACTGCTACAGAGTTGCAGAAAAGAATCAGAAAATTTAAAAAAAAATCACTTCATTAACAAGCTGAGCATTAGAAACAGTCATACTGGGAACATTTTCATTTAAATGCACATTCAATGGAGTGAGGCTTTGATGAATAGGGTTCAACAAAAAGGTATTCGATGATTAGAGTTTTCGACAAGGTGAATTAGACACGCCAGGAACTGAGGCTAAAAGGCCACCAGTGCCTGCTATTATTCTACCCTAGGACCCACAAGCAGCCTCATTAGGAAGGACTATCCCAGGTTGTTGGAAAATGGATTTCATCAAATAATGTAATATCTTAATCAGGAAGAGCAATGTAAACTTGCCCTTGCTGTGAACAGCTAATTATTTATTTAATAAATACAATCCTGAGGAATCAAAACCTACTACAATGTGCACTGACCCTCTATAAACCACTTAATGAACAAGCTGAGCAATGAAAGAAGAAATACTAAAGGCATAAGTTTCATCCTATTTTATGTTTTTCATCTGCTGCTCAGTGCTAAACTCAATTTGCACAACCAATGGCAGCCGAAGCCAACATACATCTCATTTCCATTTGATTGTACATGAGCATCTATGGTGCTCTTTGATAACCTATGGATATACTATGACCACGAAAAGATAAGTGATATGGAAGCCCTTTGGGGACACGTGTGTGGTGTGTTCATCTGCTTTTTAATCAGATTAAAAGTGGAAATGAGAGTATAGGAAAGAGATGAAAAAGGGAAGCAGAACAGAAAGTAGAACAGAATTTGAGCAAATAAGGAATGAGCAGGAAAGGTCATTTTTGTGGGACAGGTGTCATTTTTTATGAAGAGAAGGGAAAGCTGAGGAAGGGAAGTAACTGGAAGGTAAGAGGGTTTAGTTAGGTAGCAGTGAAAGACAAATGACAGATGAGGAACACAATGGTGAAGGGATCATCAAACAGATGGAAGACAATGGTGAGAGAAGGACTGTTAAACCAGCAAGGGTGAGCCTGGACACAAAAAGGAGGGAGCATCACTTTGGGGAATAGGTCTGGGTGTTCACATTTGCAATCTCTGTCAGCTTAGCCCAGTGAGAGATTACTCATCACACTAGCTAATGTCACCTCTGGACCCTGGCTCAGAAAATGAAGTTAGTGCTAGGCAGGGATGTGACTCAAAGTAGAAAAACATGTTCTCCATTTAGCTGATGCAGGTATCCAAATTCCTGTCAGTGATATCCTCCACAATCTCTCCCAACTACTGGTGGATACAGCTGTACCAGCTTCTGTTGGAGGGCCATCAGACAGTAGTGCAGGTAGGGAGGAAATGTGAAGGCAGCTATAGCATATTGGGCCTAGATGTATTATGCTTCAGCTTGTGGAGGTGGGTATGCTGCTGCCACCTGTGGGAGTTGACAGACCTGAGTTTAGTTTATTGTGCTGCATATAAAAGTGAAAGGAATGGAGTGAAGAAAAAAATAAACAAAATAAATGTATATAACAGAAAGGAAAGTGACACAAATGGTGAGGGAAGAGAGACTAGCACTTGCTCTAAAACCTGCTGGAAAGCACTAGGAAGCCTTAAACTGATACAAGCACTCAACTCTCCTGGTTAATAAGGAGAAATTAATCATAGGCATTAAACAGCCTATAATTGCAAAGTACCTTCAAGGTAAGGGAAAACAGCTCTTGTACTTTACTAAAATAAATAAATAAATAAATACAAATAAAAAATCACCTAACCAAGCATGTTCAAGGGTCAGCTTCCAGTGATTTCTCCTGTCCACCTGGTAAATCTGGGCATACTGGGGCAATGCAGCAATTGCCGCATGTACACAGACAACCCTCTCCTCAAACCACCCCAACACTACAACCTCTGAGAGATGCACGTACATAGCCAAACTGGAAGCAAAGCTCTTTCTAGCCAAGATTGTGCTAGACAATCAAGAGGAGAAGGTTAACACCTGCACTACACTTCAAACAACACATAGCCCTTCAAAACCCTCACTACCAACACCCAGATATAGCAACACTAAATCCACATCTGTGGAGGCTCTTAACATTAACCTGCTCAAGCAACAAGGACCTCTGAAGCTAAAATGCAAACAAACACCAATCACAACCAAAGTATCACATAGCTCACAACACCAGTATGCCACTCAACAATAGCCCCTAAGGCAGGACAACGTACCCGACACTTTAGTCATAGGTGACTCTATAGTCAGGCACACTGATGTCCCACTTACCAGGCTGAACAAGGACAAAATTACAGTCAGCTGCCTGTCGGGTGCCAGGATCCACCACATGCATGCACACACGTCACTCCACAGCAAGTACAAATACAACTCTGTCATTGTCCATGTTGGAGTGAATGACTTGAGATGTACCTCTCTGGACTACATGAAAAGAGACATGATATAGCTCTCAGATCATGTGGCCCAGGCAGGTATGACCCCAGCCCTAAGTAGCATCCTGCCCTCACCCAGAATGATACCACAGTATAAGGACAAAATGATTGACTTCAACAATTGGCTAAGCTTCTGGTGCCATTCAAAGGGGATCCAGCATGTGTCTCTGCCTGGGACAACATGATCGACAAACCACTGTGCTGTGCCAGAGATGGTCTGCACCTGTCACCCCTGGGATTCAGGTTACTGGCTAAGGCTCTTGCCACCCCTATAGTCACTTTTTTAGGCAAAGCTCACAGGACAAAACCACCACCCTAACAGGTACAAGGTATGCAAAATCTGAAGGTAATGCTACTCAATGCTAGAAGTCTAAACTTCAAAATGCACTCTCTCTCAAGGCACTCCTAAAAATGGAGAACATAGATATCTGTGCAGTAACTGAGACCTAGTTCAAGGCTCCAGAGAGCACCCCTGCAATACCAGGCTACAACTCTTACCACACTTTTCGGCCACCAAACCAGGACCAAAACACTAAAAGTGGAGGAGTGTCCATATTCACACCTCCAGGCTAGTTGCCCAACACAATGCATCCAAAATTCTCCAGGTACAACTAACACTAGGTAAGACTGCAATCCAAATTGTAGCTTGCTACAGATCCCCCACCATGCCCCAAGATTCTCACTACACCTTTCTAAACATACTGGAAAATATTAAGATACAACCAAACATCCTAATACTGGGTGATTTCAACTACCCTGCCATTAACTGGGGAAACTACTTGTGTACCAACACCTTTGCCCAACGGTTCTTGGAATTCAAAAATTCCAATGCCCTGGCTCAACTAATCCATATTCCCACCAGGGGCTCCAATATCCTGCACCTGGTCATTACCAACATGGGAAGTCAATGCTCCACACCAGTGGTCACCCCCTTGTTGGTTAGGTCTGACCATAAGCTAATCACCTTTGACATCTACATCCCACCCCCACCCCCCAGTAAGGAAACATCTGTAAAAAACTTCTCCAAGGCCAACTTCATGCTACTCAAGTCAGAAGTGACAAACTTCATGACACCCATGCAGATGGGAACTGAAAGTTCGACTGCCGAATCCTACACTAAAGCACTGTACGAGCACATCCACTCGTGCATGAATCATGCCATCCCAAATAGAACCAAGACACTCTCCTCCATAAACAGGATGCCAATCTGATGGTCCCCTATCATAAACAAACTATACAACTGAAGGAAAAAAACTGCTGCAGGAAAGAGGAAAATCCCAGGATGCAAAAAAACTCCCTTACCAGCCTCAGTAAGAAGCTGAGATCCCTCATAACATCCCCCAAAGCTAGTTACGAAAATAAAATTGCCAAAGATTCCAAAGACAACCACAAGGCATTCTATAGCTATGTCAGGAATCTAAATGGCAATGCTCAGATCTGCTCTGAACTATAACAGAATGGCATTAAATATACTGATCCCAAGGACATTGCCAATATCCTGGCAGATCAATTCAGTGCCACCTTCACCCACCCCCTCTCACCCCCAAAAAGGCCCATCTCAATACAAAAAAGATTGCCAAATTCTGGTAATCATGGCCACATAGGTAAAAACTGCACTCTCCAAAGCCAAGAATACAGCATCCATGGTAGCAGATGACATCCTGGGCTGTGTACTACATGAACTACAAAAATGAATTGGCACCTCGCTTAAGTGTCATGTCTAATCATAGCCTCACCTCAGAATTCATGCCTACTGAGTGGCACATAGGTACAGTTATCCCACTCCACAAGGGGGGCTCTACCTTGGATCCTGGGAACTACTATCCCAACAGTCTGACGTGCCTGATCTACAAGGCCATGGAATGTATTATCATGGAACTTATAAACAAAGACATTGGCAACCTTCAAACACTGGACCCCACCCAGTTTGAGTTTGTGAAGGGCCGATCTTGTCTCCTGAGCCTGACTGACTTCTCCAAGTCAGTCTCCAGAGCCGTGAATGAGTGAAAGGCAGTCCACACAGCCTATCTGGACCTCGCCAAGGCCTTCCAACACCATCTCCCACTCTGGAATCATAGATAAACTTACTAAGCTGGGCATAAATCCCCACGTCACTCGATGGGTTGCCAACTGGCTTACTGACAGAACCCAGACTGTAAAAGTAGCCGACTCCAAATCCAGCACCAGACAAGTGGAGTACCTCAGAGTTCAGTCCTGGGACCGCTCTTGTTTGGCATCTACTTCTCTGAAGAACAGGCCAACACTGAGGGACTCTGACTAACAAAGTTCACAGATGACTACAAACTGGGAGCCATTATTGAATCTCCAAATGATGTGGATATTCTACAAAAGGGCCTTACAGAAACAAATGCTTTGTGCCAGAGCCATGGGCTCAGGCTCAATGCCAAGAAGTGTATAGTTATCCCCTTTGGGAAAAACCATGTACCCATGAATTACCATGAATTACCACATAGGGTGGCAGTACACTAAACACTGAAAGTGTGATAAGAGACTTAAGAACACAGGTGGATAGTGGTCTCACCTTCGATAACCACATCACCATAACAGTCAGGAAATCCTTCTATGTGGCATCACTAAGGGCTTTTCATCCAGAAAAAAGGAGGTCATTGTCCCACTGTATTCATCCCTCATTAGACCCATCATAGAGTACAACACCGCATTTGGTATGTACCTCACAAGACATCTGCAACAACTAGAAAGGCCACAGAAACACCTCACTAAAAGAATCACAGGCCCAAAGCAGATGCTGACTAAAAAAACACTCCAGCTATTCTCTGTCACATATCATCTACTCAGAGGCGATCTCTGCTTAACCTACAAGGCCATGTCAAACCCAGAACTGTTGGACATGCTACACTTAAAGAAATCCCAATCCATCAGAGCCACACACTCCAGGGACCTAAACCTTGTCATCACAATGAACGAAACATGCTCAAGGGATAGGTTCCTGACCCAGAGACTCCCCATACTCTGGAACAGACTGCCCATACATGTCAAGCAGGCTGCCTCCTTGGCCCTCTTCAAAAGGAACCTTGATGACTGGATGGGAGATAGGAAATTTACCCCAGGGATCACGTCAGTCACCCTGCTAGACAGGGGTCCAGGGAAGTAAATATTGTGGGAAGAAATGGCCAAGCAATTGTTCTGGTTAGGCTTGTATAGGCCCTAAGGCCAATAGCCTAGTAGCAACCTATGAAGTACAAACAATTAAAAACAGGGTTACAACTGGCCAAAATTTATAAATGGTATGAAGGCCCAGAGTATAGTGGTCACACCAATATGGTTCTGCACTACACCTTGGACACCAAGGAGATTGAATCCATTATGTGAAAGAATTGGTACATGCTGCAGTGTCCATTAAGAACTGCTTTTTGAAAAACCCTTCCTTTACATATAAGCATAAACATCAAAAATTTCCTTGAGAGGTCAGAAGTTGTAACCAAGGGGTTTTTAAACACTCTCAAGTGTGGTCATTGTCCACAATACCCAGATATAAACACAAATTATCAAGGCCCTTTGATGAACCAAATTGTTGTTAACATGCACTGTGACACTTACAACTGTGCTACACAGGGAATTGTTTATTTGGCTATATGTACCTTGTGTATGGCATTTTATGTAGGCAACGCTTAAAATGCCTTGAACAAGCATATTTACCAACACATCGGGAAGAAGGAAGGAGTGGCTGTGTACTGAAGACATCTGGAGTCGGGACTTGGAAGCTAGCCTGCCAGGAGAGGAGTCAGTGTGCTGTGTCAGAACTCGGAAGTGGTCAGAAGGCTGAGATTTTACTTTGCTGCTCCCTGCTGCTGGACAACCGGGATCAAGTTTGTGCTATGGTGGATTATTTGTGCTAGAGTCTTTGGCTAATTGGATTGTATTGAGCTGGTGTTGTGTACCTAGGCAGAGGTAAGTATTTCTTCTGCAATGGCTGCAAGAATTTCCCTTGAGAGCTGATATGCTAGCACCGATCCAGTTATTCTAGCAATTTTCTGAGTTTATAAGAGCAATATTTAGTGTCTGTATTTTTGTGTTGCTTGTCCCTAGTATGCCTCTGAAGTCCGACAGAAACTGAGCAATCGTATGCCAACACAGATGCTGTTATAAACTTATTAAGTTGCTAGAATAACAGAAATAAAGTTTCTATATTGTTGTACTGCTTGTCCCCCTGGTATGTCTCTGAAGTCTAAAAGTAACTGAGCAATTGTGTGGCAACACAGATCCTGTTATTCTAGCAACTTTCTAAGTTTATAAGAGCAATATTTAAAGTGTCTCTATTTTTGTGTTGCTTATCTCCCGTAGTACGTCTCTGAAAGTAATTGCCTTTTATTTGGAGAAAATGCATGCCAAAACAGATCCTGTTATTCTAGCAACTTTCTACGTTTATAAGAGCAATATTTAAAGTGACTCTGTTTTTGTGCTACTTGTCCCCCTATTAAGTTGGGCTTTGCCCAGATTTCTTGTACTAACAGGTCAAGAGGTATGTCGGGATGGATGTCAAAAGTGAGTTATTTATAGTAATAAGGTGCTTTAAAGTATCCGTTTTTGTTTTCTGGTAGCACTTTAGAGTGTAACTTTACTGTGTTTTCGTAATGGCAAGACGCTGAACTGATCAAGGAAAATGCATAAGTGACTGTATTGCACTGCTTTTTGACAACATATTGAAAAATGGCAAACTTTGTAATTTTAAGTGCTGCAATGATTTCTGTTAACTTAATCATGATGTGTTGACAGTAATTTGTCCATTATAAAGTTTTCTTTTTCTGAAAGAGGTGGTACGACAAGGTAGGAAGTGGTATATTGGCAGGCAAGAATAGCATTAATGCCCATGCTTGAAATAGCTGTATGTATTTATGTGTATATCCCTGATTATTTTGGGATTTGTTGAGTTGGGCACTAAACAGGAATTAAAATTATACCCTTGTTTCAAAGCATTTTAGTACACTAAAAAATCACATATACTCGACTAAAACAAGATTAAAAAAGCACCAAAATGAAGAAATAGAGACAATAAATCCAACCACAAACTGCCAAAGTAACTTCAGTTAAGCGCTTTCACTCACTTTAATGTACATGAGCTTCATCAGAACAAACTCTCCATTAATTGCAAACTGTTTAAATACCATTTGATATCAAATCACATGACTTTCATTTTAAAAAAACCTTAAAGTAAACTGCCTAAATACATTTAAATTGTTAAATCAAACTGATATTTGATATATATTGTTACCATACTAATATCTAATGAAATAATTTAAATGTTCTTATAATACAAGTTCAGTAGTTAGTTCAGTAGGAAGTTTTTCATGTGGCAAATGCAAACAGTGTAGATACATGAGTAATGTGTCCAGTTTAGATTTCAAACATTTAAAAAGAAAGTTTGTAGCTAGAGGGCGTTACTGTTGCAACACGACGAATGTGGTATATTACAGTGCAACATGTGACACATGCCAATAGCTCTATGTTGGGAAAACCATTAGAGCATTAAATAAAAGAATTTATGAGCATTGTTTGGCTATAAGAAGGATGTCAGCAACGCTCTGGCTGTTCATGCCACAGAATGTGTATTGTTCAAGAAATTTTCTTTTTCTTAGAAAGGATTAACACTGACTTGTTTTCTGGTAATTACAAGACACTTCTTGAGTGTAAAGAAAGTTTGTGGCAGATATTATTATTAGCTGATGAACCTCCTGGCCTTAATGATGCAGTCAACATGAAATGTTTTCTGCAGATGGCTAGGATTAAATAATTTTATAATTTTATAGTTTTATATTATAAGAACATTTAAATTATTTCATTAGATATTATTATGGTAACAATATATATCAAATATTAGTCTGATTTAACAATTTAAATGTATTTAGGCAGTTTACTTTAAGGTTTTTTTTTTTAAATGAAAGTCATGTGATTTAATATCAAATGGTATTTAAACAGTTTGCAATTAATGGAGAGTTTGTTCTGATGAAGCTCATGTACATTAAAGTGAGTGAAAGCACTTAACTAAAGTTACTTTGGCAGTCCCTGTGGTTGGATTTATTGTTTCTACATTTATTAGTACACCTCTATTCTTGTTTCAGTTTTCAGTAATTTGCCTCTGCTTGCACCTAATTATTTCTAGGTATATCGCAGATTCATTGAGCTGTGCTGGTGTCTAAAATGTCATGCATGTCACTTGACTACAAAGCTATTAACTTCAGAAAATGTTTTAATTTGCATTCTCTTGTCAATGCCTCAAGTTTATAACAATATTGTGTCAGGTTTGGTTTTGTCCCTCATTCTACTGAGGTTTATCTTTACTCAGTGGTATTTTTCCAGTAGTGTTTCCACAACTGGAAACTAAGCACATTCATGCCAGTATAACTACAGCCTTAGTATACTTTGGAATATATTTTTTTGCCATCAGGGTGCTATTTGGATTTTAAGGTAAGGTATTAGTTTTTACAAATGTTGGGATATGTATGTATGCTTCTGCTTAGTGTGTTTTATTTTTCATGGTTAAAGATGTCAGATCTTACATACTTTGATCTTAAGTGTTCCAAAGCATGATGTGTTATATGGCACATTCTGGTAAAAGTACAGACGGCCCTGGTTTTAAGTACCTTTTTTAGGTACCTTTGCCAGGTCAAGACCTGGCTGTAAGAAAGGAGTAGAACACATCTAAAGTGGTGAATTTAAAATGCAACTGGTTTGTCATGATGTGTGCTTTGCAAGTGCATTTGTTAAGCTGGATGTCTTATCCTTGGCATAGATTTTGAGATATAATCATGGGTGTTTTGAGTACTGAATGTCATGAAAGTTACTCTTCCCTTCTGCAACACTGGTTAGGTGAGCAAGTGAGCACCAGAGGATTAAAAGTGTCGTAGTTGAAGCAAGGAAGTGAAACATCTGATTGTGCAGGCCTTTATAGTACACAAAAGGAGCAGAGATAAGCAAGTGAAGATGTTGTAAAGTCAGGAAACTTCCAGTGATGTGGGTAGGTTATGGCCCTATTGTCTCTTATCTTTGCTTTTGAGGAGATTTTCTAATTTTCCTTTCTGCACTATAGCCCCATTTGTTTGTCATTGTTTAACACCACTGTTTTACAAACCTGGTAGGTACAGACTGCCCAGATTACAATGAGGACAGGGATGTAGATACAAATCGCACCCCAAAGAAGAGAAGATGCACAATTTTTCAGCCAAGTTAGGCAAGTGCCTTTGAATGGCTTTCTATGAGTAGGTGTAGAGTGAAATATGCAGTCTGCAAGACTTGTAACACAGATTTTTCAATCCATCTCGGGGGCAGACATGATCAGCAATGACATGCCAGCAGTGAGAAACACAGGCAGAATTGCAAGCATGCAGCTGGAAGATCTAGGGTGGATTTCTTTGGACCTCAGAGTTTAGCAAGTACAAAGGTGGTCGAGGCAGAGGTTGGCTTTGTGTCTCTCCTTGCTAAACACAACTTATCATTTGCAGCAGGAGAACACATCCTGAAATTTATGAAGTGTGGAGGATTCACGATGTTCTCTGGAAAATGACAAGTGGAGCAATGAAGGCAGCATGCATTGCACGGGATGTTCTGGGGCCTCATTACCAGAATGATGTTGTAGCAGCCTGCCAGAAATCACCATTCTGTGTATATATACCAAAGCACAGACATGGAAGATGACAAACTGTTAGTGATCCTTGTTGGTTACCTTGATGCAAAGGCAAGCAAAAGTGTGACACAGTTCCTTCATATGCCAGAATGTGCGTCAGAAACTGGACAAGCAATGTTTGATGCTTTAATGTCCACTCTAACAAAATTGACCACTCCAGTTTCCAACATTGTGGGCTTTTCTTCAGACAATGCTGCCTCAATTATTGGAAAACACAATACTGTGCTGTCTCGTTTAAAGGAGGTGAAGCCCACAATTATAAACATGGGGTGCCACTTGGAAGATCTCTGCAGTAAGGCTGCTGTAAAAGCACTACATTCACCAGTTGAAGAACTTATATCAGATGTGTACTGCCATTTCGGTTCCAGTGCACAAAGACAACAAAAACTGCAAGAATTTGCTTTGTTCATAGATACTGACCCCCCTCAAGATCATTAGACATTCACCTGTAGATGACTCAGTCTTGGTAAGGTAATTAACAGAACCCTAGACATGTGGCTAGCTCTAAATTCATATTTTCTGCCTGCAGAGCCAGGGTCTGCTAAGATTGACTTAATTTCTCAAAACCTAGAGAGTCATGAAGTGCATGTGAGTTTGCTGTTTCTTAAGTATGCACTGGAACCCTTATTGGGGTTCTAACAGCCAGTCATTGAATTTAACTTTTATAAAAAAGTTACAGCTTTTTATGCTGCAGTGCTGCAGAAAATGCTGAAAAAGGTTCCCATGCAGGATCACTTACTGAAAGATGCTGCATTAGTTATTAATCTGGACAAAAAAATCGGACATTTCTTCAGGACTTGTAAGGGATGTTGGTTTTCATCTGGATGTGTGTGAAAATGATGTTGAGGCTGAACAATTAATTGATGAGTTTACCCAATATCAGATAGAGGACACAGGAAATCTGACAGGCCAAGTAGATGGGCCCCACTCATGTGTGTCAAAGTACTGGGCACACCTTCTGAGGAACCATTGCACCGAAGGGAAACTGCCACTCTTTAATCAGCTGATGATGAGTCTAGTTTGCTTGCTACACTCAAATGCACAAGCAGAAAGAGCATTTAGCATGGTGTGGAAGGTGAAAACTGAACCAAGTCAGTCTCTGAGTGTAAAAACATGGAACTCTTTGTTGGTAGTTAAAATTAATGAAAAACTGGACTGCTGTGATGTTAATCTGCCAAAACATATTTTAGAGGCTGCCAAGAAAGCCACAGCAGCATACAATAAGTCCACATCTAATGTACAAGTAATCCAAGACCAGAGAGGAGGGGACTGGGAAACTACACTCAGCACCAGAGAATTGATGTGGCAATTAAGATTGAATGCCACAAAGAACCCAGGTCTTAATGACAGTTTAAGTTTGGTAAGCATTCTTAATGCCAAAAGAAATGCACTTTAAATTTGAGACACTATAAGTCATGGTCACGATTTATTCCCTTGTCATTTCACAAAATCTTCCTGTCCCATTTGTTTCTAGCTAGACACCCTTTATTCCAACTCCAATTATTAGTGTTAGGTTTTAGGTATTTTTATATTGTAAGACCCACTACATTTTGTTTGTTATTAACAGTTTTGAGACATATCCATTCATGGTTTTCACTTGTGATGGAATGATTTTTAATTTTTAACATATTTTATTTGGCTTGACAAATATGCATACAACACATTTCACGTGGTTTTAAACCTTTTTTATGAATAAAGATAATTTTGGCAACAGTACAAAATAACCATTTAACTTTGTAACGAACAACGTAGTTAATGAACACGAACATTTCTAAATGTACAGTATATTTCTACGTATTGTAATTCAAGTTTTGTCTTTAAAACTAACTAAATGTCAACTAATTTAGTTAATTAATGCTCCTAACTAATTAACCAATGGGTTTAAGTGGAGTACTTTATAAGCACTATGTGGAGATATTTTTTTGTTACACTTGATAAAGCCTGGTAATACCGGGCGAAAGCGCTCGTGTTTGAAGATTTGTGAATAAAATCGTTTCCTTTGGATTTTACTTGGACTGCAACTTTGCATTTTTTACTGCTTATTTGTAGCTGCATTTTCCATCAGCAATTACATTTCATTTTACGTGGTCAGACAGCAATTTTTTCCGGATAAAGCATCCAGGTCTTGTGCATTCTGTTTTTGGTTTTTGGGTCTCTGACATTTTCACATCTAATGTATGACAGGATGCTGTTTAACTTGGTCTGACTAAAATCATTTGTGTGATTTGCAATATGTCTGCTTAGAAAATGTAGTAAATGTGATGTTTATTTTTGTAAAGTGCTGTTTCATTTATTTATGGTGTGGTTATGGTATTGCATACTATAAAATAAAGGTTTTGGATCTGAGAAGTGTGTCATTGAATTTTACAGATGTTCTACCATGCTCCATGGTAATGGCACGTTTTGCTCAGTGTGAAAATAGGGTGTTCTACATTTTGACCATTTGTCACACATTGTTAGGGTCTGTATTCCACACTTGCCCATTAAGAGGTTGAGACCTATAGTTGTAGTTGAAAGTCACACTTCTGATTATATCTTTGTAAGTAGACAAAAACGCTTACCTTTGACTGTGTACTTTGTTTAAATAAAAGTGTTTTTAGAGTTCCTGTGATCGGCCGTTTGCTGACTAGCTTGCTGTTCTTCTGTTACTGGATTTTGTTTCTACCAGTTCCAGAAACCTGTTTTTGTTTGCTTTAAATGACTGAATGAATAAGATCATGGTGCAATCTCTAGAAATGACACCTCTGCATCGTTGCTGGCCTTAGTTTTAAAGACAGAGTGAGACTGACGGAAATCTGCGTGATCCTCAGAAGCATGAGTGTTACTGTGTGGCACAATGACCCTCATAAGTGGTTTAACAATTATTTGAGAATTCTACACTTTTGAAATCACCCTGACAGCACATAATTTTTTGAGGGGCTGACACAGCTGTATTTATTTAGGTGAGTGTGTGTGTGAGAGAGAGAGAGAGAGAGAGAGAGAGAGAGACAGAGAGTGCATAAAATATTGTCATTTAATAAAACTGCATTTTATTTAAAGTGAGGTGTCCAGCATAAAAGTTATGTGAAATGACAAGCAAACATAGCTCTGCTTTAAGAAAAGTGTTTCCCAAACACACACACACAGACGCGCGCACACACACACACAGACGCGCGCGCACACACACACACACACACACACACACCTAAAAAGTTCATAGTTCTTCCCAATTTGTGCCAAACTGGTTAGCTTCATTCCTTACCCAATTCTCTGGTTCTCCCCGAGAACAGGCACATCCATGATCAGGACCTTGGTATTCCACAGACAAGTTCCTGGTACCTTGTTGAATGTATCTACAGGTATGTTCATGGTATCCCCTTTGAGTATATCTAGGAACAGTTTCATGGTAATCTAAATCTTTCTTTGGTCAAGATTGCTGACTGAAATTCCTTAAGAACGTCTACTCCTGGTCACTCATAGATTCATAGGACTAGGCTATTGGCCAGGAGGCCCTTATAAGCCTACCCAAGAATTTCACCCATGTTCCCACAAAGTCAGCACCTGTTTTCCCTGTCCTGCAGGGACATAGGTGGGATCCCAGGGGTATATTTAAAATGTATTGAAGCTTCCTTGACCAGGAATCGGACACGGGCCATGGCAGTGAGAGTGCCGAACGCTAAGCACTAGACCACCAGGGACACACATTATATTGAACCTTTTCATGAGTGACAAATGTGTCTGTAGTCTTGAGTTACACAGTTTGCTTTCAACATGTTCTCAACAGGTGTCTCAAATTAGGGTCTGCTATTACATGGCTTTAATGTAAAGTGTTGTATATATTTAGCATCAGTACATTCTATCTATGCAGTGCACTTCAAGGTTACTACTGTAATTGTAAAGTCAAATGTTACCTGATAGATAGAAAACTGGCTAATGGGCATAGCCAACCCTATTATTTGGGAGGCATGCTCTCTTCAAAAAAGTATTCACCTGTGGTATGCCCAAGTGATCAATTCCACGACCACTTGTCTGTTATTTACTTCTTCAATGTCAAGGCTGACATCAAGGGCTTGTAGCTGACCATGTCTGGAGATGTCACTACCTCATCGTCTGACTTTCTGATTTTTTCAGGAGGGACTAGCATGCAGCAATAAGTGGTGCCCGGAGCAAAGCCTAAAACTACATGTCAAGAAATGCAGCACTACCACTATGTCTTCAGCCAAACCTACTCAGTCATTAGGGACCTGAGCACTTTCACTGTGACAATTAGTTATATTTTTATCATTATGTGCCCATTAATGTTAGGAAATCCTTTTATCTAATCACCAGGGATGATTAATAGAGTATAATGTGCCCTATATGTACTTGTCTAAGCACATGACCTTGATAGACTGCATTGTTTTCTCATTACAATAATCAAGTTTATGTCTTTCTTGAGCTATCCAGGCAGCCTTAAAGCACTGTTTCTTTTTTCCTATAAACTCTGGAGAGGTAATCTCTGTCTAACCTGCATTGCTCAAAGGATCTAGTCCACTGTCACCTGCTGTGCATCTGCAGAAGCAGTAACATCCTAAGCACCTGTTCAAAGGAGCTCATCTTCTACTATAACATAAACAGGACCTGTTGGCAAGATAGCTATATATCCAAGAGAATCCCCAGTTAACAGAATAGACTTCCTATTAGATATAAAGCAAAGTAGCTTCCTGACCCTCTTTAAGCATAACCTGGATGCATGGATGGTCAATCATAAATACAGCTCAGGTCTGACACCTGAAGCAATAACTGAAGGGGGTCTAAAACTAGGTATAAATTATTTGTTCCAAGTGAATACATATTTTAGAGAAAAAAGCACAGGGTGACGTCCAAGAGTGGAGGAAGATGCACACAAGTGGATTATATCCTATGCAGGAGGACCAGTCTGAAGGATATTGGAGACTCCAAAGTGGTGACATGGCAAAGTGTAGTTAGGCAACATAGGATGGTGTTCTGTAGGAAGACATTGGCAATCAAGAAGAAGAGGAGATTGGGGGCAGTTCCAAGGATCAAATGGTGAAAATTGAAAAAGGAGGATTGTGAGGTGGAATTGAGGGAAGTGTTAAGACAGGCACTGGGTGGCAGTGAGGAGTTACCAGAAAGTTGGGCAACTATAGCAGAGGTGGCAAGGGAGACAACTAGAAAGGTGTTTGGTATGACATCTGGACACAGGAAGGATGCCAAAGAGACCTGGTTGTGGGATAAGGAAGTACAGGAGAGTATACAGAGGAGGCTGTTGTTGAAGAAGAAGTGGGATTGTCAGAGAGATGAGGACAGTAGACCGAAGTACAAGGAGATGAGGCATATGGTGAAGTGACAGATGGCAAAGGCTAAGGATGAAGAGTAAGGTGAGTTGTATAAAAGGTTGGACACAAACGAGGGAGAAAAGAACCTGTACCAATTGGCTAGACAGAGAGACCAAGCTGGGAAAGATATGCTGCAGGTTATCGTGATAAAGAATAATGTGGGAAACGTACTCACAGGTGAGGAGAGTGCACTGAGCAGATGGAAAGAGTACTTCGAGCAGCTGATGAATGAAGAGAATGAGAGAGAGAGAGAGAGAAAAAGAAAAGGTTGGATGATGTGGGGATAGCGAAGCTGGAAGTACAAAGGATTAGCAATGAGGAATTAAAGATAGCTATGAATAAGATGAAGAATGCTAAGGCTGTTGGTCCAGATGACATACCAGTGGAAGCATGGAGGTGTTTAGGAGAGATGGTAGTGGTGTTTTTAACCAGATTGTTTAACAAAATCTTGGAAAGTTAGAGGATGCTCGAGGAGTGAGGAAGTGTATTGGTACCAATTTTTAAGAATAAGGGTGATGTGCAGAGCTCTAGTAACTACACAGGCATACAACTGATCAGCCTAACAATGAAGTTATGGGAAAGAGTAATGGAAGCTAGATTAAGAAGGGAGGTTATAATTAACAAGCAGAAGTATGGCTTCATGCTGGGAAAGAGCACTACAAATACACTGTTTGCTCTGAGGTTGTTGATGGAGCAGTATAGAGGAGGTCAAAAGGAGTTGCATTGCATGTTTGTGGACTTAGATAAAGCATATGACAAGGTGCCTATAGAGGAGTTGTGGTATTGTATGAGGAAGTCAGGAATGGCAGAGAAGTACTTAAGAGTGGCACAGGCTATATATGAGGGCAGCGTGACAATGGTGAGGCCTGTGGTAGGAGTGATGGATGCGTTCAAGGTGGAGGACGGATTACATCAAGGATCAGCTCTCACCCCTTTATTTGTAAGGATGATGGACAGGTTGACAGACAAGATCAGACAGGAGTCCCCCTGTGGACTATGATGTTTGCAGATGATATTGTGATCTATAGTGAAAGTAGGGAACAGGTTGAGAAGACCCCAGAGAGGTGGAGATATGTTCTGGAGAAGACAGGAATGAAGGTCAGCAGGACTAAGACTGAATATATGTGTCTGAATGAGATGGAGGACAGAGGAATGCTGAGGATGCAGGAAGTAGAGTTGGCAAAGGTGGATGAGTTTAAATACTTGGGAACAACAGTTCAGAGCAATAGTGAGTTTGGAAGAGAGGTGAAGAAGAGTGTGCAGGCAGGGTGAAGTGGGAAGAGAAGAGTGTCAGGAGTGATTTGTGACAGATGGGTACCAGGAAGAGTGAAAGGGAAGTTCCAAAAAGAGTAGAATGCTAATGTAGGATAAAGAAAAAGCATGGAAAGAATGGTTGAAATACAAAACATCACAATATCTCAAACTTCCAAATGCTCCACATCTGTATTAAAAAGCAAATAAATAAAAGCAAAAAAAAAAAAAAAACTATACCAAACACTCTGAACAATAGCCAACACAACCCTAAAAGACTCCAGTAATCTATTAAATAAATCTTGCATCCTGGTCAAAAATTCAACCATAATCATTCCCCCAAAACTCATCACTCAAAAACTGCAATAGAATTCATCTCTTATTTGATATTTAGTATAGTGTTCCTAACTAAGGATTCCCTCATCTAATCTCAACCCTGCCTAATAGCCATATATCACTACTTCCACTTTCACCTTCAAACCAGTTCCCTCATTCTTTATAAAACAACTCAAACTCAAACCATGCTCAACTTGAACTAATGACCTTCCAAGTGAGTACCTTAAAATAGCAGACAAGAGCATTGCCCATCTTGTCTCAATCCTTATAAATACATCAATGTAGGAATCCCATGTCCCCTTTCTTGGGGAACAATCACACACATGCTCTATCTACACAAAGTAGGAAATTCAACATACCTAACTAACCTTAGACCTAATGTGATCTTAGGTTCATAGGCGAATAGTAGGCTTGTTGCCCAAAATTCAGAATCAAACTGTATACTCTGTGTTTATGAGGTGAAGACTTTAACCATCATGCTAAACCCAAAATCTCTGAAATACTACAAGAGGAGTGGTTTCTGGCATAGAAATTGTAGCTTATTGGCCGTTTGGGCAGTTTTTTCCATCGCTTTCAACTTTCTGGTTTAAAAGCCTGCATACGCATTTCTCCCACCTTTCCTGTAACTAGTCTAGTCCAGCTACAGATTTGCTGTATCCAAGACTGTTTGCATGCTTCTGAGCAGTACCAAGGTCTGCTCTTCAATTTTTTTTCCCTTAGATCTGCTAGTTCTCTCCTGTCCTGCACTTTTACTAGCTTATTAGTCTAGCACTTTACCAGAATTCTTGTAGCAATTATTGTAGTACACACAAGTGCTACCATCACTAAACGTTCTACAAGGAAACAGCTCCAGTACTTATTATTAATGCCCACCCCTCCAGGTATGTCTAAAGGTCAGTTCTCTGTGCTTTCTCCTATTAACCTAGTAAACTTAGGCATCTTGAGGCAATGTAGCAACTGCCTCATGTACACTGATAACCCTCTCCTCTTACCTCCCAACACTCAGACTTGCGAGAGATGCACTTGCATATACAAATTGGAAGCCATGCACTCTCCAGCCAAAACCGGAATAGCTGTGCAAGAGGAGAAGGTCAATACTTGCACCACACCACATGGAACATATAGCACTCCAGAACACACACCACCACTGCCTTCACATAAAAACACAAACCAAACACCTACCTTTGCAGAGACCTCCAAGGCAGAAATGCACTCTATCACCACAACACAACACTAATCATGAGACACATAACTTTCCTAAACACATTCAACCAAAGCCCCTAAGGCAAAGCAGCATAACCAATACACTAGTTATAGGTGACTTGATAGTGAGGCACACTGATATCCCACTCACTTGACTGAATAAGGAGAATAACAGTCAGCTGCTTGTCAGACACCAGGATCCACCACATAATGCACGTACTCAGGTCCCTCAACAACAGGTACAAATATGACTCTGTCATTGTACATGTGGGTGTGAATAACCTGAGACTATCTCCCTGGACTACAAGAAAAGAGACATGGGGGAGCTCTCGGATTACATAGCCTAGGCAGGTATGACCCTAGCCCTGAGCAGCATCCTACCATCACCCAGAATGATATACAGTATAAGCAGAAAATGATTGATTTCAACAATTGGCTAAGTTTCTGGTGTCATTCTAAGGGGATCCAGTATCTGTTTGCCTGGGATGACATGATTGACAGACCTCGCTGCTTTGCCAGAGATGGCCTGCATGTGTCACCCCGGCCAAGGCTCTTTCCACCCCTGTAGTGCCTTTTTTAGGCAGTGTTCCAAAGACCAAATTACCACCGTAACAGCTACAAACAAATGCAATCTGAGGGTCATGCTGCTCAATGCTAGAAGTCTAAATCTTAAAATGCACTCACCTCAAAGCACTTCTTAAAATGGAGAACATCGACATTTGTGCTGTAACAGAAACCTGCTTCATGGCAGCAGGAAGTACCCAAGCACCACCAGGCTATAACTCATTCCACAAAAAACAACACGAAATCTCCACCAAACAGATTTAATGTGGCTTAGCGCCTCAGCAACATCAGCCTTCTTTGAGCACACAAAAAGTAATAAACAAACACTCCCTTTTATACCAACCATAATTGAATAATCACAATTAATTACTTAATTAATACATCAATTTAAAAAAAGGCTTTTTTGTTTAAAGCAGCATGACTTGCAATAATAAATATATAACATAAAAAAACTAAAATATGTTACAATAAACATCTCCAGTTGACTTTTTTATTAAGACCACTAGGTGATAATGTATTGTATTTCAATATATAAATAGTTTCCTTAAATAATAAAATATTTTTCAACAGTCTATCATCTCCTTTTCTGACAAAAACTTTTTCTAAAATAGTACACTCCAAAAAAATTCACATTACTATTATGTTGTTCCAAAAAATGTAAAGCTACTGGGCTTTCTACCGCTCCCCTTTTGATGTCACGAACATGCTCCTGAATTCTAATTTTAAATTTTCTTTTTGTTTCTCCCACATAACAGAGGTTACAGGGGCACCTAAGGCAAAAAATAACTCCTGTAGTATGGCATATAAATTGATTATTAGGTATAAACCTAATTCCATTTATTTTATTAAAATATAATTTGACATATAAACATATATTACAGGAACCACAAGGAGTAGTACCATAAGTGCATAATGGATAGCTTAATTGATCCTTAGGATGAACATAATAAACTTTACTTAATTTATCTGCTAAATTCTGTCCCCTTCTGTATGCAACCTTTGGAACAATAGGAATACATTTACACATAAATTTATCTTGTAACAAAAATTTCCAATAATACTTGATATAGTCCCAAATTTTTTCACTTAATAAATTAAAAGTAGTCACAAAATAAATATCTTGTTTTTCTTTGTTACAATTTTGTGAATATCTATTAATTCTTATATCTGAAAAAACAATCTCCTTACCAACTTTATTAACTGAAGAAAAATTCTCAGTATTATCCATAATAACTCTTAATAATTTATTAATAGATTCTTTAATCAATTCCAAACTGTAACCTTTTTGTAAAAACATCTTAATAGAGTCATAAATATTATTTTCTAAATCTACTTCACCACTACATAGTCTAGATAATCTAACTATCTTTCCATATGGCAATGACCTCAAAGTATGAGGAGGATGGCAACTCCTGCCATATAAGTATTGATTACCATCCACAAACTTACGATATACCGTAGTTGAAATTCGGTCATTGGTAACTCCTGTTAGAGAAATATCTAGAGAATTTACTTTCTTGCCATACTGTAGACCATCAAATTGTATATTATACTCATTATTATTTAAATCAGAAATAAACTGATGTATAAATTCGAAACCTCCATTACAAAGAAAGATTAAATCATCTATGTAGCGAAAGTAAAACAAAACATTGTGCTGAAAAAATATGTTGGTATAGATGTATTCTAACTCAAATTTAGCCATAAATAAATTGGCATACATAGGGGCAAATGATGCCCCCATTGCTGTCCCTTTCAACTGATGGTAGATAACATCATTAAAACTAAAAAAAGTTATTGGCAAGACAAAAATATGTCAAATCCATAATATAATGTGAAGTGGGATTATCTCCCAAAAAGTAACGCAATGCCTGTATACCATCTTTATGGCCAATATTGGTGTATAAACTAACAACATCCACACTAACCCAAAACATTTTTCTGTCCATATAACCTCTGAAATTTTATCAATAAAATCAAAAGAATCTTTAACATACGACTCAAGTTTTTCTACAAAAGGCAACAGATAATTATGTATAACAATACCCACATTCGGATATAAATAATTAGTAGCAGAAACAATAGGACGTCCTGGAGGATTCACTAAACTCTTATGGAGCTTTGGGAGACAATAAAAAGTAGCTAAATTACAATTATCAACACCAAATTTCTTTTCAAAATCATTTTTAGAGAAATAACCTAGTCGTACACCTCTTTCAATTAATACAGTATATTCCTTCATAGCATTTAAGTATGTGTTTTGATCACTAATTTCATATGTCAAAGAATCACTCAAGTGTTTCATACACATCTCAAAATATTGACTGTGATGGAGTAACACTATTTTGTTGCCTTTATCAGAAGGCTTAACAACTAGGTCATGTCTATTCTCAAGTCTATTTAAAGCACACCATTCATTTTTTGTCATATTATAATTCCAGGAACTAGAGTTACAAGAATTCAAAAGTTCCTTAATAGAAATATGAACCATTTCTGAATACCATGTAACAGTTTGATTAGTATAAGGTGGTAAAAATTTACTATGAAATTCAATGCCATCAGTATTAAGCATAGAATAAGCATTGGAATACATGGAGACTTCAGTTTCATCAGAAAAACATGAATAGAAACTATCCTCACTATTATCACTACCTAAAACATTTGTAAATTTATTCCTATTGTTCCAAAGGTTGCATACAGAAAGGGACAGAATTTAGCAGATAAAGTAATTAAAGCTTATTATGTTCATCCTAAGGATCAATTAAGCTATCCATTATGCATTTATGGTACTACTCCTTGTGGTTCCTGTAATATATGTTTATATGTCAAATTATATTTTAATAAAATAAATGGAATTAGGTTTATACCTAATAATCAATTTACATGCCATACTACAGGAGTTATTTACTGCCTTAGGTGCCCCTGTAACCTCTGTTATGTGGGAGAAACAAAAAGAAAATTTAAAATTAGAATGCAGGAGCATGTTCGTGACATCAAAAGGGGAGCGGTAGAAAGCCCAGTAGCTTTACATTTTTTGGAACAACATAATAGTAATGTGAATTTTTTGGAGTGTACTATTTTAGAAAAAGTTTTTGTCAGAAAAGGAGATGATAGACTGTTGAAAAATATTTTATTATTTAAGGAAACTATTTATATATTGAAATACAATACATTATCACCTAGTGGTCTTAATAAAGAAGTCAACTGGAGATGTTTATTGTAACATATTTTAGTTTTTTTATGTTATATATTTATTGTTGCAAGTCATGCTGCTTTAAACAAAAAAGCCTTTTTTTAAATTGATGTATTAATTAAGTAATTAATTGTGATTATTCAATTATGGTTGGTATAAAAGGGAGTGTTTATTTATTACTTTTTGTGTGCTCAAAGAAGGCTGATGTTGCCGAGGCGCTAAGCCACATTAAATCAGTTTGGTGGAGAATTCGTGTTGTTTTTTGGTATCTTTTACCCTTGGACTTTTGCTGGTTGTTTTTTTTATAACTCATTCCACACCTTTCGGCCCCAAAACTTGGACCAAAGCTAAAAAGCCAGTGGTATTTCCATATTCATAAAGGATATGCACACCTCCAGACTGGTAGCACAACATAATGCATCTGAGATACTTCAGGTGCAGTTAACATTGGGTAAGACAGCGATTCAGGTCGTACCCTGCTATAGGTCCCCAACCATGTCCCAAAACTCACACTCCATGTTTATTTATTTTATTTATTTTACATTTGTTAACCGGGCTAGTCCAGCTGGATACATGTCCATTTTCAGTGGAAGCCCGAGGAGAAAAGCTCCGCTACAGTACTAAATAAACATATTAAAGAAAAAAAAACTAGTATATTTTTAAAATATTTAGAATTAAGCTAAAGTAAAATGAAACATAAAAATGACCAAGGTATGATAGAGGAAACATACAAATTGAAACTACTGCAGTTAAGTATGGCATAAAGCTACATTTCTAGCATGGACAGAGATTAAGTTAATGTTACATACACAGTTGCAATATAAGGAAGGTTAAAGAATAAGTTCTTTATGTGAGTGAAAAAGAGCAGTCCTGTTCCTAAACATCCTGGAGAATATTAGGGTCCAACCTAACACTTTCATACTCGGTGACTTCAACTACCCCTCCATTGACTGATAAAACTACTCATGTACCAATACACTTGCCCAACGTTTCCTGGAATTCATTAATGCCCTGGACCAGCTCGTTCTTACCCCCACTAGAGGTAGCAACATCCTTGACCTGGTCATTACTAACATGGGCGACCATTGCTCTACACTAATTGTCAACTCCTCCCTGGTTAGATCTGACCACAAACTAATCACCTTGGAAATCCACATCCTACCCACCCCGTCGGCAAAGGTAACCACCATGAAAAACTTCTCCAGTGCTAACTTTGGGCTCCTAAAAACAGAGGTGGCTAACATCACAGCAACCATGCAAATGGAAAATAGCTGCATGGCCCGCCGAATCATACACCAACGCACTGTAAGAACACATACACAAATGCATGGATCTCACCATACCCAATAGAACCAAGACACTCTCCTCCAAAAAAAGGAAGCCAACCTGGTGGTCCTCTGCCATAAACAAACTCTACAACAGAAGGAGAAAACTGATGTGGAATAAGGTGAAGTACCAAGACTGGAAAATCCTCCCTTATCAGCCTCAACAAAAAGTTAAGATTCCTCATCAAATCCTCTAAAGCTAGCTATGAAAACAGAATTGCAGCAAATAGTAAAGACAACCACAAGGCCTTCTATACTTATGTACAGAATCTCCACGGCAATACCCAGATTTGCTCTAAGCTACTGCACAATGGTACCTCCTATACCAAGCCAACAGATATTGCCAAAATACTGGCCGACAGATTCAGTGCCAACTTTACCCCCCCCCCCCCAAAGGACCAATCACAATACCAGTAGATTGCCAGGCACCCAGTATTACTGCTGCACAGGTTAAAACAGCACTGTCCAAGGCCAAGAATACAGCTTCTATGTGACCTGACAATATCCCTGGCTGTGTTCTGCATGAACTACAGAGTGAACTGGCACCTCACCTGTGTGCCCTGTTCAATCACAGCCTTATCTCAGGCTATGTCCCTACCGAATGGCGCACTGCTACAGCCATCCCTCTCCACAAAGGAGGACCGATTACAGACCCTGGGAACTATTGCCCCATTAGCCTGACGAGTCTGATAATGCAAAGCTATGAAACGCATCCTCATGGACCTAATAAACAAGGATATAGGGAATCTCCAAACTCTGGATCCCACACAGTTTGGTTTTGTGAAGGGTAGATCATGCCTGCTTAACTTATTCGGCTTCTCTGAGTCAGTCATCAGAGGTGTGGATAAAGGTAAGGTGGTTTATACAGCCTACCTTCACCTGTCCAAGGCCTTTGATACCATTCCCCACTCGGGAATCATAGAAAAACTCACTTAGCTAGGCATCAACCCCTATATTACTAGGTGGGTTGCAAAATGGCTCACAGATGGAACCCACAGTGTGAAAGGAGCTGATTCTAAATCAAACTACTGACCAGTCCCACAGGGTTCAGTCCTGGGTCTTCTCCTGTTTGGTATCTACTTCTCTGAAGTCCAGGCCAACATGAAGGGACTCTGGATGACCAAGTTCGCAGACGATTGCAAGTTGAGAGCTATTATTAACTCCCAAAGTGATGCTGACATCCTACAGAAAGCCCTCACTGTGACCAATGACTGGTGTCAGAACCATGGCCTTAAGCTCAATGCCAAAAAATGTTTCATCATCCTCTTTGGGAAAAACCCAGATCCCATAAATTACCACATCAATGGTAGTCCACTGAACACAGAAGGTATTATAAGAGATCTGGGAAAAAATGGTTAACAGCAACCTCTCTTTTGACCACCACATTGCCACAAGTCCTTCTATGTGGCACATCTCATTACCAAGGGTTTTGCATCCAGGAAGAAAGAGGTCATTGTCTCCCCTCTACTCTTCCCTCATTAGGCCAATCATCGAGTACAATGCCCCATTTGGCATGTACCTCACTAGATACCTGCAACAACTGGAGAGGCTGCAAAAGTACCTCACAAAGGGGATCCTAGTTCTTGAACACTTTTCCTATATATGGACAGACTAAAAAAACCCAACTATTCTCTGTCTCATATTGACTACTTAGAGGTGATCTCTGCTTGACTTACAAAGCCATGTCTGACCCAGCTCTGTTAGAAATGCTACAGCTAAAGAAATCCCAATGCCTCTGCACCACACTCTCCAGAGACCTCAACCTCATTACCACAATCAACAGAACATGCTGGAGAGACAAGTTCATAACCCAGAGACTGCCCATGCTACGGAACACACCTCCCATACATGTCAATCAAAGCACCTCACTGCCCCTCCAAGAGAAATCTTGATGAGTGGATGGGAAATAGAAAATTCACCCAAGGGATCACTCCAGTGGCTCCACTAGACAGATGTACTGGGAACTAAGGTTGGGTGGCATGATGCCGTTAGCCTAGTACACACCTATGAACCTATGAAAAGCATGGCTTCCACACCTCCCATAGTACTAACACTGCTCTTCTAACCCTTATAGATATTGTTAATAAAGAAAGAGATAACTACAAACTAACCCCCCTTATTAGTGTACTTGTCTAAAGCTTTCAACACAGTTTGTCACAGCACACTTCTATTTCAAATGTCCAGATTAGGTCTATGGCAGAGCACCCTTCTCTGCTTCTAAAGCTACCTGTCCAATAGGTATCAATTAGTAAAATGGCAGTCCACCCTCTCTCCATACCTCCCAGTTACATCCAGTGTACCACAAGGGTCTATCCTTGTTCTCCTCATTTTTAACACACCAGCACCCTGCAAAGATCCACACAACAAGCTTCCCTAATACAATACACTGATGACTCCACACTCATGTGTGTATCAGATAACTTGGCACATTTCCAAAAAATTACTCGGGGAAGATGCAGCAGACACTGAAACATGGCTTTGTAATTCACAACTCATGCTCAACCCACCCCCCCAATACTACTGTTTCCCCAGGGCTTTCTCATGTAAAACAACATTTAAAATCCTCTCGCTTAATAATATACCATCTAAAGTCACTGCTAATATCAAATAATGAGGGAGGATGGTGGGTGATTGTAAGTAATACTGAATTCTGAATAATAATAATATTAATGCTAAAAGTGGATGATGACTAAGTTTGCAGATGACTGCAAGCTAGGAGCAGTCATGGAATCCTCAAATGATTTAGCCATCCTGTAGGGAAGTTTGTCTCAAATGAATAACTGGTATCAAAATTATGGCCTAAAAGTAAATACCAAAAAATGCATTACTGCTTCTTTCGGGAAGTCATGTACCCCAGGGAACTACCACAGTAACAATATGCCCCAAAGACTTAACCCAGATGTTCAGGATTTGGGAACTTATGTGAACAGTGACTTACCTTTTGACCAACATGCGTGGGCCAGTTATTGCATATAATGCTCCTTTTGGCATGTATCTGTTCAGACACATGCAACAACTGGAGCTCCCACAAATGTACTTTACGAAAAGGATACAAAGCCTAAACAACAGGTCCTACATGGATTGACTGAAACCCCTGTCACTGTAGTCGGTATCCTACAGACTCCAGAGACATGAACTGTGTCTGGCATAGAAGGCATCCTCTGACTTATTACTAATGGATTTACTGCACATCAGTAAGTCAAATGGCATCAGAAATACTTTGCCTAGACATCTAAACCTCTTCTGCAACATTAATAGAATAGTTTGGATGGACAGGTATATTTCGCAGAGGATACCGTTGCTGTGGAACAGATTCCCCATCCACATAAAACAAAGTTCGGCTTTGTACTAGAACACTACCCCACCAGATGCACAGTGGCAAGGACCACCCAACACCCTGAGCATGATGTATGTAAAGTTTACAATTGTAATATTGTAAATGTTATGCAGTGCAGAAACTACTGTCAGCATCCTAAATGCAACACATGATGAATGGACATAAGCAACTGTAGTTGGATGAAAACTGCAGTTTTTAGGCTACTTCTGTAGCATGGCATGTACTGGTATTGCACAGTACTTAACAGCAAGGCTGATGCCCTGCAATAAGGCAATACATACATACATGCCTCAGTAAGGCAATACATACAAAGTAGAAAGTACAAATGTAACTGTAAGCGTAGTTTACCATTTTCCTCAAAGTAGTGAAATCTCAAAGTTAGTATATTTAATCAGCGGGGGTGGGGGTGCAAGGGGATGTTTCCCCTGCAAAAGCAATTACTTTACTGTAATACAGAAAGTGATTTTGGTAAAATAAGAAAGAAGAAAGGAATGGCACACTACAACCACACAATGAATATTCACAATGACACTGGCAAACTGACATGGCTTCTCAATTAAGCTTGATTAACATGTCACTTCATATCCCCTTGCTATGTCAATCACTTTCACCACACCCATTTTTGCACAGAAATGCCGGTGGGGTAGTGTTCTAATACAAAGCCCAATGTTTATCCCTGTCCATTTTCAAGTGCAACTTAGATTTAGGAACTGCATCTACCCATTAGTAGTGAATGGGGCAGTTCTGGAGTACATTTTCTGTTACACAACCATATATCTAAATACTTTATCATAGGCATTGGTCAACTAAAATTATCTATGGTACGATCCAGTTATTTTCATCAGGGGTAATATGTAATTATCAACCATGTGACAGATAAGGCCAATCTATAACCAAGTGGGATAGATTATTTTAAACACTAAAAGGAAAATTAGCTAGAAAAAATGGTCTGCAAGACCAGCTAGTCTAGTACTTATCTTACATATGCACCTATAATCTTAAATTTGAGATGCACATACAAAAATGCATAAACAGCTCACCGAGAACTTGCAATGCTTTAGAGATCCAAAAACTTCCTTACTAACAACTAAAGCTATAGTCTCCACTACTTAGCGCCTCCCCTCACTAGTTTCTGGAGCACCCATTCTTATTAATTTCCAGGCAGTATAAAAAGCAAAATTTGAGCAGTGCTATAATAAAGTAACTAAAATTCCAATAAATCCCCCTTTCAGGACCCACTACTGTAGAGCACTGAAAGCCTAAATTGGTTAGAACTAACTAATCAACTGACATCTACAGAGCTTCTTCACAGCTACAACATTAGCCAGCAATCATCTGCTTGTCTAGCACTAAACGCCATTCTATACAACTATGTTCGTACTCCATCATTATGATTCAGTGAGGAAAACCCTTTCTGTCCACAGCCCTATCAAATCTGCAGGGCATTATCTATATTTATACCATGTTTCTAAGGTCTGGGACTCTTTACCTATATCCAGCAGATCAATACCCTCCCTCAAGTCCTTCAAAACCATTCTGAAATAGTTATTAGCCAAAATCTGTCCCTGTTTTTGCTCAACATCAGGATAACAATATTCCTAAATATGAACAAGTTCCTATTCATACCTTACACCTCCTGTCTCGCCTTTTTCACTCACTTCCTAACTTTATCTAGATAACAATGGACACCTACCCAGTTAGACTTTCCTGATAGTCAGACATCAGTAAACAAATATCATGCCTGACCATGTCCTTACAAATGTTTCCTCTGCCTACACCCCACTAATATAATATAATATAATATAATACAATACACTATACAACTTGTGATTGCAAAAACTGCCTAACTGAAAACCAAGAAAAAATTGCACCCAGATAAGGAAATCTGTAGAAATAACAGGCCACCCACATCACAACAAAAATCATCAGACTGAAAAAATACAAAAGCAATATTGTTGCTCATTAACTACTTCATACTGCTCAGCTATCCCTGATTTTGCCTCATATTATTACCCTTCTCCTTATAAAATGTTTGGATTTTCTGGTAAATCACTGATAATTGCAGTTAGTGAGTAATGTCAAACATTAGAGTTTCATACTTCAGTCCATAATGTCAGACATTATAGTTTCATACTTCAGTCCATAATGTCAGACATTAGAGTTTCATACTTCTTAGACTTTAGGAAATCCATGTTCAAAATTTGTTTGTTCTTCTACTAATGGGAATTAGAATACTATTTAAAAGTTATACCTGATTTTTGGACTTGTAAAGACTCTGGTGGTCATTAGTCTGGTATAAACCTATGAATCTACTAGTTATGCACAAAACATGGCTCAACAATACACCAAATGCATCAGTCATACTTATCTCTTCCTACAACATATACTCCTAATTCCAGATTTGACAAATAATGAAAGAGAATTTAAATAATCCCAGACATAAAAATGTACAACTAATCTGTGGCATCCTTCAGTAGTTGCCTTGTAAACATGTACTGGAATGTCTCACTGGAGCCATGTTTTTGTGTGACATGGACAGTTGTGTCCTTTGAGCCAGTAGGAAATCCTACCCAGTATCTGAGCAATAGAACATGACCATAACTACTGCCGCATACAACATCAGCAGGTGAAGTGACGTTTCACAACCCCTCAATAAAACTAATTTTAAACTTGCTGTCACTACCCACACAAGGAAAATATAATACATATTGTATAAAAATAAGTAACTAATGAGCCACACTAAAACCTTCAACAATGACCACATCATCTCAGTTGAGCTAAAACACTGCAGAGCAAAGCAAAAAGAACTTGGTAAACCTCCTAGAAAATTAGACTCCCAAGCAAGCACTGACAAAATAGACAGTTAGCAATGGAAATACCACTCCTCCATTAACAGAAAAACACTGAAATTACTGCACACTCAGAGTGCAGGAAAACTAGCAGCCTGTAAAAAAAAAATAAACCTATAATACAAAGCTTTACACTGTATAAACCATGCAACATGGAAACAAGAAGTACAGAAAATTCATACTGTCCACTTACATTTCTCCAGTAATGAAACCAAACACGAGAGGCCATCAATAACAAACAGTTTAAATTAAAAATGTTCACTTACCTGTAATGACCAAGTTTGTAGTCTAAACAAGTCCCACTAATTCTTTGAGTGGCCATCTCCTACAAAGCTGACTGCTTCTCCAGATGACTTGCACAGACTCTAGAGAACAGCTTAACCAGCCTAATATCACTATTATCTGTAAATCTTACTCCAAATTTCAAGTTACCCATAACAAATTGTGACAGTCATTCATAATCCAAGTCACCAACCACAAAGTAAAATTCTTAAAAAACAGTTGTAATTTAATAATAAAGGCTGCACTAACTCTCGTCCACCCTTTCCTTATGACTGAGTTCCACAACTAAGCAGAATTCTGTAGAAAAAGTGACACATATTTCATAAAACAGCATACCACCCCCAAACAATTAAGCCAAGTCTTGTCTGTCCACATGATGCACATATACAGTATCTGACTTTACTACTTTGTAATGAATGCATGAATAGATCACACTGGTTAACACATTCAGATAAATACATATATTGAAATGCACAAGACATTTTAAACACTTCAGAATTTAAACTTCTCATTCAATGAAAAGAAAGTCAATATTAAGCCAGAAACCAATGCACTTAGCACCTCATCAAGTTGGATATGACCATTTTCACCTCTGCTAGCACCCATTGTTTAACACAGTATATCAAATATCAAAAACACTTAACAGAAAGCCAAGGATGACTGTAGCAATTTTAGAATAATTAACATGCCAACCAATTGACTCAGGCTTCTCTTACCACAAACTGAAAATTATGTAACTATATTACTGAATGTTTTAGTTAATGTAACAAACTTTAAGAAACTAAATTTTCAGTGGAGATTGATATCTGCAGAGTATGGTAATAAAATTACGTATACTATTGTAAGAGCCCTATTTATAGGCTTGTAACACACTCGGAACAGATGTGAAAAAATAATTTCAGTGAAGATCAGAGGAACCACAAATATCAGCTCCCAAGAGGAGAGTTGAGAAACAGAGGTTGGCATGAGAGGAAACACATTCATTTTAATGATGTGCTTCCACTGCAAGAACCAAAACCAATAAATGTTATTAGCTGGGTTAAGACTACAGAAATTGACATCTCAAGATGGCTTGAAACACAAAAGCAAAAGTACACTAAACTATTTTGACCGATATACCTCTCTTTGGTGTAGTTATGTAAACATGTTATGGTCTTGAAATGCACTCACCAGTGCACATACTGTCTGTAAAAATACCATGCATATACCTTTTGTCCAACTCTTCTTGACACACTGTAAAAGATCTCAGCCTTCAGTGCAGACAAGACAACACATACTCCTGCTCCACTCCCACATACTGAAGCTCCATGCAGGTCACCCAAGAGTCACCAGGGCTAAGCAGGCCTAAGGATGTGAGGCCCACTAACTCTGCTTCCATACAGTGATGCGACTTAGTCATATGTTAGAGGCTCATAGGAGTTGCAAATCAATGGAGGTGGAAGGACATTTCAGCTTTGCCAGTATCTCTTAAGCCTTCCCACCCCTTTCAACAAGGGCCAGGCCATTCATACCAGGGAAGAATTTATGAATACCCAACCAGTTATCCTTTTTAAAGGCAGACAGTGTGTCACACTGTTAAACTTGGAGAGTTAGTTTGTTCTACAGAGGTGGGTAAGCACTGTGTTATAAATCTGTATATCCACCATGTGCATTTATTTTTTGTAGTGGATTTACATTTATGGTCCTAGTATTAGCTGGGCTATTTGGTTTATGGATGTTTCAGAGTTACTGGATTACTGGATCTACTGCAACCAGCAAAGCCTCCTTGCGCACAGTAATAACACATGATAACCCTGCCCCCAACTCTAACCTGCATCTTAAACCAAAAAAAAAAATGTTCCCATAACACTACCACTACAGAAGACAGTTTAGACTCTCATCACACATTTGCACGTGGGCACACACAATGTTTGTCCCTTAACCTAACCTGAAACACTCACAATCACATATACACTCAAGCTATCCTCTTTCTCAATCTGTCCCATAATCCTGTAAAACACACACACACACACACAATTGTGTGTATGTATGTGTGCGTGTGTGTGTATATATATATATATATATATATATATATATATATATATATATATATATAAAAGAGAGAGAGGGTGCAGTCAATCCCAGGTCCCTTACCACTTCATGGGTACTTAGGGTATTGTTGTTGATTTGATAGTGTGAAGTGACATTGTTTGTGCTGAATGGAATGATGATGCATTTCTTTGCTTTCATTTTGAGACCATGACTAATGCATCAGTCGCTGGTCTGTATGAAACTCTCATGGAGTATACTGACATAATTTGGGGATTCAATGATTGCACCTGGTTTGCAGTCATCCGCAAACTTGTCAGCCATACCCCCTTAGTTTTGACCTGAACGTCTAAAAAGTATATACCAAACAGTAGAGGTCCAGCACTAACCTGTGTGGCACCCCACTGGTAAGGGGTCTGCTGGCTGATATGGAGTCACCCACTTTTACAGTGTGTGTGTCAGGTGTGTGAGCCAGTTTGTAACCCATCCTACAATGAAGGGGTTTACATTCAGTTTGCTAAGGTTATCTGTAATGCCCAAATGTGGGATTGTGTTGAAAGCCTTTGCCAAGTCGAGGTATGCTGTGTGCACCTTCATCAATGACCTTGGTCACACTTTCAAAGAAATCTACCTGATTTAACAGACAAGATCTGCCCTTTACGAAGCTGAATTGGGTAGGATCCAGGGTTTGGAGGTCACATATGTCTTTATTTATAAGGTCCATAATGGTACATTCCTTGACCTTACAGATGAGGCTGGTCAGGCTTATGGGTCTGTAATTCCCTGGGTCTGTTGCTAGGCCACCTTTGTGGAAGGGAATAACTCTAGCTGTTCACTATTCTGCAGGAACAAAGCCCATGGTTAGGTTATGATTGAAAAGGGTACTTAGTGGTGATGCTAGTTCATGTCTTACCCTGTTTAGAAGACAGCCTGGGGTGTCATCTGGTCACATAGAGGTTGTGTTTTTTCACCTTGAACAGGGCTTAGAGGGCCTGTTCTTCAGATATGCGGTGGGTGGAGTTTGGGGGAGGGTTTGTTGTATGTTAGGAGGGGATAAGAGTGTGAAATTTTTGCAAAACCTATCCACTTGCAGGTTTGCTATCTTTGTGGGGTCAGTGTTTATGATACCATTGGCCACTTGTTCTGCACATGCTTGGGTCCTACCTTTAGGTTATGTACATAGCTTTAAAAGGCCTTAGGGTTATCCTTGGCAGTACTTGCTCTGTTTCTCTCAAAGGAGCTCTTGGAGAATTTGACAACCTGTCTTATTTACCTGTTGAGGCTGAGGAGGGTGCTTTTCCATTGTTGAGGCCTTGCCTTTGTTTACCTGGACAGCAACATTTGCTTTTATTGTGCAGTTTATTGTTGCTGGATGTCTACCATGGCAGCTTGTTTATACTTGGGGCTCTGGCTTTGATTCTTTCTGGTACAGCCAAGTTTATGCACTTATGCAAGTGAATGTACAAGGCCTTTAGTGTAAGCTTCAGCATAATTACTGCTCTCAGCTTAGGGTAGGGCTTTGAATGCATTTATACCTTCACCTAGGAGGGTATAGTTTGCCTTGGTGAAGTTTTTTAGTCTGATTTCACCCTTTGTGAGTTCTGGTGTTAGTGTCAGTTCAAAGGTGACTGATTTGTGGTCAGTTTTAACCAATGAGGGTCCAACAGTTGCAGCAGTGCACCTGTTTAACATGTTGGTGAGGACCACATCTAGAATGTTTTGTTTCCCTTATGTGGTATGGACAATTTGTTCCAGGGCATTTGAATTCACAAAATCAAGGAACTATTGTGCTAGCAAGTTTGGGCTAGAGTAGGTTTCCCAGTTGATGGTGGGATAAATGAAATCCCCATAACCAGTGTGTTCGGTAAAATTTGGATTGTCTTCAGTTTGGTTAAGTATGCTTCATGGGTGTCATGACTCATGGAAGGGGACATATAACTGGCTAAGACTTGAATGGGGGTCTTACCCACCATAACCTGCACCTGGAGTAGCTTCATGGAGTTACCCAGTCTAACTAGATGGGAGGAGAATTTATCTCTAATATAGACAAACAGTGCCTCCTTTGGTTTTCACATGTTTATTTTGTGGTCTAAGGGTCTGGAAGGCATTGTAGACTTGCAGGGCTGGGGTACTCTGAGGTGGTAAACCAGGTTTCTGTGACTGCACGGACATCTACATCTTGTAGTGATAGAAGTGCTTCCAGGGAGTGCAGGTCTACTTTTAAGGTCATAGCATTTAGCAGTATGACCTTTATTTTGTTCTAATTGGTTAATTTCATGTCAGTAAAATGAGAATGTCACCAAAGCCCTGGATAATGGCAAAGCAGTATATACTGCCTACCTAGATTTAGCCATGGCTTTTGACACAATTACCCCATTCAGGGATCACTGAGAAACTCTCCCAGCTGGGGTTTAACAAATGCATTACTAGATGGGTAGCCAAGAGAACACATACTGTCAAAGTTGGGAAGTCCGCCTCCACCACTAGACCAGTTACCAGTGGGTATCATAGGGATCTGTGCTGGGCCCCCTATTGTTTGGAATCTATTTCTCTGAAGTTCAAGCAAAAGTAGATGGCCTGCTGCTTACCAGATTTGCAGATGACTATAAACAGGGTGCATCATAGAGTCCCCCGAACAATGTTAACATACTACAGAAGGGGTTGATGCAGACAAAAGACTGCTGCCAAAATCAAGGACTTAAACTAAATGCAAAAAAATGCCTCATTATCCCCTTTGGCAAAATAGTAGTCCCTGCTAATTATGATATAGATAGCACCCTTCTAAGCTCAAACCCAGTGGTGTGAGACTTGGCAACACAGGCTGATAGCAATCTAAGCTTCGATCATCATGTGTCCATAGTGGTAGGAAAACCTTCTACATTATGCATCTCAATAAATAAAGGCATTGCATCCAAGATTAGGAAGGTTATAACTCCGCTGTATTCGACCCTTATTAGACTGCTGAGTACAGTGCTCCCTTCTTTATGTACCTCACCAGACACCTACAACAAATGGAGAGACCACAGAGGTTTCTAACCAAGACAATCCAGGGCCTCCAAAACATGACCTACATGAAAAGACTAAAAGCCCTGTCAGTGTTCTGTGTATCATACAGGCTGCTGAGAGGCGACCTGTGCATGGCATAAAGAGCAGTCTCTGACCCTGCCTTAATGGAAATGCTGCACATCCGCAAATCAAATGGGGCAAGAGTCAGTTGCTCCAGGGATATCATCCTAGCCTGTGACATTAATAAAACATACTGGAGAGACAGATACATCTCCCAGAGATTGCCACCCATCCGGAATAAGCTCCCACTTCACATAAAGCAGAGCTCCTCAATTACCCTATTTAGGTGCAACCTTGACATTTGGATGGGTGACTGTAAATTCACCCCAGGGGTGGCACCTATGTTCCTCATGGACAGGGGCAATTGGTGATGGTCACAGAATCACTCTGCTAACAACGACCATCTAATTATGCTGAATTAGGGTACATGGCATTTTTGCATGGTTTGATCCTCAGATGGGGTGCTTTCTGTGCCAAGTCTGCATGTGCTCCTTTTGTTTGTGTCAGTTTCCAACTGGTGCTTCAGTTTCCTCCCATATTCCAAAGACATGCAGTAGGTGAATTGGACACTCTAAATTGGCCATAAATGGGAGTGTGAGTGCAAGTGTGTGCTATGGAAGAACAGGCACAGTAGGGCTAGCCACCCAGCAATGTGAAAAATGGCTCCAGCTGATAGTCAGCATTGAAGTGACACCCAAACACAATGTGGAAAACTGAGAAAAGAGGCTGTAGATGAGTGGATACAGATGCACATACGGATATACAAATATTTTATATATATATATATATATATATATATATATATATATATATATATATATATATATATATATATCATGCCCATCCAGTCAGCTTTACCAACATATTTTCCTACACTGCCTTCAATACTTGCATTATTTCATTCTAATCCTATAACTGATCCTATTTTGCTGTCTGAAATGAATTTATATTGTCAATTTGTCTATATGATAACTCCATTTTTTGCCTCATATTCATGGTATCTTTTATAAAATTATTGGTCTTCTGGCAAATCAACTATTACTGAAAGGATTAAATAACGGCAGATATTTGAGTTTTAGGCATATATTCTTGATAAAAAAATGCATGCAAATGTATAACCTGTAATTCATTAAAAGATGACGACTAGTAGATAAAAAAACAAAAACAGAAAATATGTGCTTGGAACTGCAGCAAGCCCAAGTTGCATTTCAGGCAAAAAAGGGCTAGATACAATTATATCATGATACATTGGATACACTAAGCAGTTCAGAGATCTTTACATTATATTAAATGTTTGAAACTTTAGCAAGCCATTTGCCAGAAATGTAAAACGGGCTTGCTACAACTACATTCCAACACTGTCAGCCCTTCAGTATTTGACATAATCAGATTGCTTCTCAACCGTTAAGATTTTCACCTCATACGTGTGGTGTCTTCCTCACACAATTATTGGTTTTCTGGCAAGTCAAGTGCTGAAGGGTCTAAATTATAACACACCCTTCATGAAAATACATGCTTATGCATGGCCTGTTACTCAGAATGACCAGAAATGGATACAAAAAGAAAGAAAACACAGGAAACATCTGTTTGTAACTGTAGCAAGACCATTTTACATTTCTTGCAAAGGGCTTGCCACAGCTATGCTCTGACACACTGAGCACTTTAGCCCTTCTTAAATAAACACAAATATGAAAAAAAAAACGGAAATCCTCTGTTTGTAACTTTAGCAAGCCCTTTGACAAAAATGTAAAATGGACTTGCTATAGTTACATTCCAAAACTGTAAACATTTTAGCACTTCTGACATGACCAGATAATATCTCAACTGTCCAGATTCTAGCCTCATATGAGTGATCTCTTCTTGGTAAAATTGTTTTTTTTTTGGAAAATCTAGTACTAAAGGGACTAAACAATCAAGAATTTGAGTCTCAGGCTGCATACCCATCTTAAAAACATATGTTGATGCATAACCTGTATTCAAAGAGAAATTAATTAAAAAAAATGATCCGTTTACAACTGTAGCAAGCCCATTTTACATTTCTGTAAAGGGCTTATTACAGTTCCATTCTACATTGAATACAGTAAGCGTTTTGGTACTTTGGCACTTCTTATGTGACTGCAAATACTGAAATAAAAAAAGAGTGAAACAATCATTTTGTAACTGTGGAAGAACATTTTACATTGCTTGCAAAAGGCTTGCTACAGTTATGTTTTGATACCTTGGATACAGTAAGCGCTTTAGCGCTTCTTACATGAAAGCAAATGCTAAAAAGTAGAGGGATGATCTGTAACAGCAGCAAGCCCTTTGCTAGAAATATAACATGGCTTGCTACAGTTAAATTCCTATGTTGTAAACATTTTAGTGCTTCTGACATTACCATAAAGGGAGAACAAAGTATATTTTCAAACTGTTGCAACTTGAGAGAAATCTAACAATTCCAACTGGATTGCTGCAGATGCACTCATATGCTGAAAGCCTGGAACTTAAAAAAAACTCCTAGTTCTTACTGAAATCAGTAGGAACTGTAACAACTATGTATACATTTATGTAGGGGAAACAAAACACGAATGGGAGAGGGCATACAGACTAACGTTATATGTGGGTTGGACCTGATGGTGATATCACAAAATGGAAGTAGTTTACAAAAGTGGGTGGTAACATTTACATTTCGGTCCAAGACAAGGAACTCAGTTTAGAAACAAAGCACTCTTGCTCTGTGGTCTTCTTAACCTGCTTTAGTAGCAGACTGGGCATTCCTTGCCACCTGCTTCCTCAGGAGGAATAGATACAAGCCTTACTTCAACTGCATTGGCATACACAACACAAGATTTTATCAATGTCAAGGGCAACTAAGCCTGGCTGTGAATACAAAATATTTGTCAGTTGGTTGAAGGCCTCATTTGCTGCTATAGTCCACTTTGTCTAGAGGGAGACCTAAGCTTTTGCGAGATCCATCAGAAGCTCAGCTGTGGTAGCAAAGTTGAGCATGAAATTTGCATACCATTCTGATAGCTCCAAGAATGCCTTCATCTGATGTTTGATACTGTTCTTGACAACTTCTATTTTGTTTGTTTGTTTATGATCAAGTTACCCCTCTCCCAATAGCATATCCTAAGCATCTGGCTTCAGTCGCACAAAGTTTACCTTTTGCAGCATTAACAGTAAATTCTGCTCGTCTTAAAGATTCCAGCACATTGTTTTCAGCCTTCTGAATAAATTACAGTATCATCAAGGTACACAGCTGAATACCACATGTTGTTGTTGTGTCTTTCGGCTTTTCCCGGTTAGGGGTTGCCACAGCGGAACTCCGGTCCGCTAATGATTGGCAGTTGATTTTTACGTACTGAGTTGCCAGCCCTGACGCACAACCTTCAACGAAGGTACGCCCATTCACGCATGTCTCCATGCAGAAGACGCTCTAGCTGAGAGTCGAACCGGACAGCGTCTTACTGTGAGGCGACAACGCTACCGCAGCACCACCACCGCAGGTGAATACCAGGTGTGATGTTTAATAATGTTATTCATGAGCCTTTGAAAAGTAATAGGAGCTGTGTGAAATCCAAAGATTAAACCATTATATTGAAAATGACCTTCAGGGATGGAGAATGCTTCTTTAACTTTGGTTTCAGGGTGAAAGCGATATACCACTATATATTGATGAAATCTATAGTGGTCTAAAACCTTGATTTTTCAAAGCCTGTTGATGAATCCATTCACTCCGGGTATTAAATGATTATCAAATTTGAATATTTCATTTAGTTTCTAGAAATTACAAAACCTTATGGAACTATCTGGCTTGAGGACCAAAACAATCCAAGTGTTTTATTCACTGTAGGGCTTCTCAATAATTCCCATACTGGTCATCTCTCTCACTACTTCACTTACTGCTTTTTTTTTTTTTTACTCTAGTACCCTATTAAGTTTCAGATTTACTTTCTTGCATGGCAGAGGATCACCATGATGCTGGCTAAAATGTGTTGTACCAGGTAGCTAAGAAAAATATTGATTTCTCACTAATAAATGTATTGTTTATGGGCTTTAGATGTAGTTGAACACCAATATCCTCACCTGGTATCACAATATTCATATCTATTTCGGCTCCCAGACTGACTATAGAAGCTTCAGCTTCCATATATGATTCTATGTTACTTGCATATTTCTCTTGCCATATGTTTTATGTTTGCAGACATAAAGTTCCTTAGCAAATGTAACCATGCTTCCAGAATACAGTAGTCCGTTCAGTTCATAGGATCATAGTAGTTACAAGGAAACAAGCCTTGATGCTATTTCTGCCTTGCCATTACCTACCCTCTGGACTTGCCTCTCATTTCAAGGAGGACAAGGCCAGTCATATCACGGGTGGATTTATGAAAAATAATCCAATTGTCCAGTTCCTTTTTAAAGGCAGACAGTGTGTCACACTGCTTAATTGGGAGAGCTAGTTTGTTCCAGAGAACAGGGTGGCACTGTATGGCAAATCTATCCTTCCTCTTTGCCTTATTTGTTGGAGTAGATTTAGATTGTTGTCCCTAGTGTTACTTAGGCTGTTTCATTTATTGGACTACTGGAACCCTTACAGCCCTGTACACATACAAAGATCTCCCCCCTAAGGATGCTCTATGTTGGCAAGACAGACAGAGCTTAAGGAAAAAAATGAAGTTTATCTAAAATGTTGTCTGTATCATGTTTATCCATTTTTAACCAACTGTCTCTAAACATTTGGCCTTTATACTTTTTACAGATGTCTTTAGTTTTACATAAATGTCTTGGGTGCGAGCTATGTCAATATAATAAATGCGTTCTTATATAGTGATGCATGTAAGTTCACCTTTTTGGTGTCATTTTATCATGACATCTAAATAACATATTTCTACATCTAAATGGTTTAGTTCAAACTTAAGAAATGATTTTGAATTGTTCAATGTGCTTACAAATTCATGTAATATTTGAGCATCACCATGCTGAATCAAAAATACTTCATCAATAAACCTAGAATATATAATAAATTAGAATTAAATTCATGATTTGGAAAAAAATACAGATTTCAAATCCTATTGTTCCAGGACAAGATTGGGGTAGCTATTTGCACAAATAATGCCCATAGCTACACCAGTTTTCCGAAGATATGATTGCCCATTAAACCAAACATATTATTTTTCAAAATTAATTGAAATGATACACAAATTGAACTAATACTGGAGTTAGTAAAAGTACTTACATATGTAAGAAAGATCTGAAGACTGGCCATTGTTCTGTGTTCTTTGTGTGAATAAAAAGGTTTTCATCAGGTTGGCTCTGTTTGTCATGGTGTGCCTCTGGAGTTTTTTCATTGGATTTGCTCTTTTGCTCATCGGGGGCACTTCATCCAGAGCTGTGTTGTTTGCCTTGAAAGATCTGAAGTGGCTGAAATAAAATCTGTAAGATTATTAACCCTTAAAAAAAGATAGATCAAATGCTCAGGTACATTGAAGTGAAGAATTGAAAACACATCAAGAGTGGATTTTCTCTGGAGAGTAGGATACAGGAAATCAACAGTAAAAGATCAAATGAAATATAACATGTAAACTGAAATGGTTTCTCTTGTGGAAGGTTTGTGGAATATCACCGAGTTTTAAGAACATTTTTTTATTTTACAAAAATTAGGAAAAAAATCTGAGAAAAAAAAATAGGTACTTACGCATTATCACAACCAGATTTTTGCAATAATACGGCTTGCTTCCCGGTGTGTGATTGTAACCAGAAATGTATGCAGAATCACACAGGGAATGTTATCTGAAAAAAAAAAAAAAAAAAAAAAAAAAAACACTTTGTTGAGGTAGGAATAGTGCAGTACTTGAAAAATGACTGCTTGTTTGAACCTATGCCGTTTCCCGACATCATGTCAGTCATAGTGCTGTTCCAAGTCCTGTTGTGTGTGCACGCAACACAGCAGAGCCGCGTCTGCAGCATATATTCCCTTCCCCAGACCTAGCAGTTAATTTGTCTTGCTGTGTCTATATATGAGTGCTGATGAGCCTGGACTTTTAGAATTCTGTAAAACTAATAAGTGAAATATCGTACAACTGATAATCTCTGTGCATATGAATGTGTATACTCATAGGTTCAGAGATATAGACCAGGCTAAAAACCCCTTGGCCCTTTATAAGCTTAGCCACACAACCCAACCCACTTGTTTTCCTATGTATTATGGGCATTTATTGGGGGGTATGTTAGTTAGGAAGTTTCTAATGGTTTTGTGTATCTGGGGGGAGGTGTTACTTTAGGCATAGATAGGGGCTGCCTCTATTTATCAATGACATGGGGGTCAGTCCCAGGGTAAAGTTCTGATTTCCAATCCATTACTCAAGGTTATGCTTGAATAGGGTTAGGGATAAACTCTGCTTCACATTGATGGGAAGCCTGTTCCAGAGCATGGGGATCCTCCGAGACATATATATGTCTTGCCCACATGTCCTATTTATCTTGCAAGCAAAATTTAAATCCTTGGAACTTGTGGTTGTGATGCTGTTTATTTAATGAATGTGCAGAAGATCCAGCAGAGCTGGATCCAGGGATGCCTTGTATGCCAAGCCGAGTATGGAGACAGGACTTTAAGGCAATCCATATAGGACAATGTGTTTATACCCTGGATCCTCCATGTGCAGAACATTTATGGGTGTTCTGTTTGTTGCATAAGTCTAGTCAGATGCAAGCTGAAGGGGGCATTATACTCACTGATGGATCTGATAATAAAGTGGCACCATGACTTCTTTGGACATGGATGCCATGCCTTACTTATAAGCTGGGTGACACAGAATGCTTTTCTTACTACCATGGCCATGTGTTTGTCAAAGGCCAGATTACTGTCTACATATGTTCACAGATCCCTGACTATCAAATCAGCTCTTAAGGGTGTCTTATTGATGAAGAAATTAGCCCGGGTGGCCATTTTCCCAAAAGGCAGCATAATGCATTTCTTGGTATTGTTTTAATCTGAGACTTTGACACTTGTCATTATTCTGTGTTAGACCCTCTTGTAAGATGTTTGTGTCATGGGCAGACTATGATAGCTCCCAATTTCCAGTCATCTGCAAACTTGGACAGCTATAGGCCCATGACATTAGCTTTTACCTTCAAGAAGTAGATGCCAAATAGGAGCTGTCCCAAAATGGAACCCTTTGGTAGCCCGCTGGTGACTGGTCTCTTGGTGGAGGTGGTCTTCATCATTCCTGACTTTCTTGGTCCTGTCAGTGACTCAGCTGTCAACCCAGTGAGTTCTCTAGGGGTTTATGACCAGTTTGGTGAGTTTGTCAACTACACTTAAGTGGGGCATTGTATCAAACAGCTTAGCAAGGTCCAGGTAGGTGGTAAGCACCACTTTCCCCTCATCCACTGACCCTGATGACCTTCTCAAAGAAGTCCACCAGGTTTAGTAGGCATGACCTTCCCATGACAAAGTCAATCTGGACTGTGTCCAGTGTCTGAAGGTTGCATATATTTTTGTTGATCATTTACATAATAACTTGTTCCATAGCTTTGCACAGACTAGTAAGAATAATGGATCTGTAGTGTTTGGTTGATGGTCCACCCTTGTGAAGTGGGATAACTGATGTAGTCCTCCATTCTTGTGTTTCAAGGCCTGTTTTGAGACCATAGTTGAAAAGTGACTCAAGTGGTCCTAACAGGTCATGTTTCCAGCTATTTAGGAGGCATCCAAGGATACAGTCAGGGCCCACTAAGGCTGTGTTTTTGGTTTTGGCCAATGCTGCTAGGACATGCTCTCTGCTAATAGTTGGGAGGTTATGTTAGTATGTAGCAGGGGGAGGTAGGGTAAAGTTTGAACTGAATTTGTCAGCCAGCAGACTCACTATGTCAGTCTTCTCACTGTGATGGTGCCAGTGCTGACCACTAGTTTGACACACGGCTACATGCTGCCTTTGAGGTTACAGGCATAACTGAAGAAGCCATTGGGATTATCTTTTGTCTGTGATGCTATCTTGACCTTTTAACTGTTGGACTTAGTCCTCTCAGTTTCCGCTTTAGTTTAATTACAGAGCTCTTATCACTATAGGAGTTGTTCTCCATGATTTTAGCCAGGACATTTTTCTTTTGTTATATACCCTAAAAGGGTATGGTTCCATCAGTATGGTTTGTTTTAGAGTTTGTTTTGGACTTACTTCTGGTGGGTACTGCAGCCTCTCTGCAGCCATTTGCATGGTTGTTGGGTTTCTGTGAACAATTCCACATTGGTTGCTGTGAACTCAGGTTAGGAGGGGCAATGCACCTGTCTTTGTTTTATTAATTTATGTTTTATTGTAATATTCCATTGCCTTTTTTAATTGGTGGCACTCCAGCTCATTCCATTACATATTACATTTTTAACTGGTGTTACTCCAACACAGCTTGTTGCATAATATATTTTTTTAATTGGTGCCAAACTGGTGGCACTCCAGCTCATTTCATTGCATGATACCTTTTTTCAATTGGTAGCACTCTAGCTCATTTCATTACATATTACATTTTTTTTAATTTGTGGCACTCCATCTCTGCTCATTTCAATAATTATTAACATTAGTGCCTTTCTATTTCAGTGACAGATACAATGAGCATTATTTTATTTATGTGTTTGACATTTGTTAACCGGGATGGTCCAACTGGGCATAACCCTTTTTCAGTGGAGGCCTGGGGAGAAAATTTTTTTTTTAAATTTATTTTACATTTATTTTACATTTGTTGACCGGTCTAGTCTGGCTGGATACATGTCCATTTTCAGCAGAGGCCCGAGGAGAAAAGCTCCACTATATACTAGTAAATAACATAAAAACAGCACAGTAAGAGACAATTATAAGAATCTAAAGAACTATTCCAATGTAGTATAGTAACAGAACAGAAGCAATTTAACAAATGAAAAATACAGTAAGGATCGCTAATGCCATATTCTTTGCAGAAGCAGGAATTGAAAATGACAAAAGATAATAACAAATGCTGGAGTCTATACAATATTTACAGTATTAACAATTATGATAAACATTTTGTGCCAGGGCAATAGTTTTAAGAACCAGATTTGAACAGCAGGAAGCAACATACAGGTTTCAATAATAGGTGAGATGACAGGTTGCAGTAATATATCTGGTGTAAAGAGAGGGTGACATTATAGGAATAGTAATATCCAAGTGGATGTTATCTCCACAAAAAACAACAATAAGAATACAATGAGATACAGTAACAATATCAGCAGTAATAATAATATAATCAGCAGTAATAATATCATTAGCAGTAATAATAATATCATACAACTATAAGTAAGGAGCTTGATAGAGAAGATAACAGAGAAGCTAAATGCTAGAGTAGGGGAGGAGTTCAAGTTGGATGATTACAGAGACAAGACCAGGTTCTATTAAAGATGCAGTTTTAGTGTTTTCTTAAATTCATGAACACTGGAGATATTTCTCAAGGGCAGAATTTTGTTTCAATGGGAGGCAAGAGAAGGGCTGAACAGCATGTTTAATTGATATTGTAGCAACTATGTAGGTGTTGTTAACTGGGCTGTGGTTGGGGGTTATTACACTACACAATGGCCAGTCTTTCTTTCTAACAAAAAAAATATATCAGCCAGTTGCACGTATACAGAAATAATAGAATTGTTGACATTGATACATCAGATTGCTTCTATACCTCTCTCAAGCAGCAGAGAAAGACAAGAAAAAAAGAGAACTGGAAAATTGACAGTGCCCCAAAGCAATCTTAAAACCAACCTATTAAAAACAAAAAAGAAGCACTAAATGCCTCTTTAACAAAAGCATTGTAAAATAAGAACTAAGTGCTTGTCCATACAGTATTACTTATTTTTCTTAATAAAAACAAGTCTGTTGTTTATTACTGATCAGTTATAAGATAACATAGTGTATTTTAGTGTATTTGTTGAAATAATCAAATTATATTTCACCTTATTGTTTTTAATCAAGAGATACATTTTTCTCAAAAACATGGGAAATACAAAGTATTTCCACAAATTACTAATCTATTTCAACAACCAATCAATAAAAACTCACAGAAGTGAGACAGCAAGCAACTCTTCAATTATTTATAAACAAATTAAAAGATCAACTGTTTTAAGAACCCCACATGCTCCTTCTTCACTCAATGACTAGATCTCCCAGCTCACATCTTTCTTTGAGACTTACTTTAATAAAGGAGCACTAACTGAATGTCTACATTAACTCTATATACTGTAAAAAAATATTACTTGCATTTATAATTTTAAATATACAAATGTATTGCCTCTATTTCATTACTGTGCTGTGAAAAACTCTGTGCATTTTTTACTCTTTGTACAATTTTTGTCCTTGTCTTGCAACACGGTGCCTGATCATGTCTGAAAAGGGTTTGTTAACCAGTTCTCTTTCTCCATTATCACACAGAAATAAATAAACAAGACAATTTTATCCTATACACATGTAAAATTTTTGTATCTAATAACTAACACTTCTAGATTAATATTGTGTACTTTCTTTGTCGGTTTTCATTACATAACATTTTGCTGAGATTTGTTTGCAACACACTCACAGTTCACCTAATTACTCTTCACTGAGTAATCAAATCATTCTACAGTTAAAATGTGTTAGAATGCTTTCAGATTTGAAAATTTGTAATGTGCTTCCTGCCAAAATGTTAATCGGTGTTTAGTCTCCACTCTGGAAATTCTGTGGCAGTGTCCATAATTCAGCATAATGTTTTGAAATCCGATGGTCCAATGTCATGGGGAAGTTTATTTTAAAATATAACTTATAGTTGGGAAACCTTTTGTTAGTGAAGATACCCTTAATTATGTTTAATCAGCATTGAACTGCAGTCATTCTTTGCTTTCCTTGGTTTGAGTGACATAGGATTGAACAAGTGGTTAAGGTAAGTTGTAGTATATTAAGTGTGTGAGTTGTGTGAAGCTACACTGATAATATAACAGAAGTTCTTTACCTGATTATATGTTGACTATTTATGAACATACAGTTTTATTGCAGTGTATGGTGACTTCTTTGAAGGGATGATGTATTTGTTTTGGAGTCATATTCTTGCCGTTTATGACTATTTTTGTATTTTTTTTGCAGGGCTGATCTGTGTGATGGTGATTACAGCGGTACCAGGTATACCTGTTAATTGAACATCCCTCGATTTTGCCTCGTATTTTTTCCCTGTACCTCATTTTTTTTTTATTTCTGGAAAGTTACTGAGGATTATGCAAGAATCCAGTAATATCAAACAATAATTTAATGCTTCTTATTGTTTAGAAAATGTGGGTTGATGAAAAACTTTTGTTCAAATAACTTTTGGTGAACTATAGTGATATTTAAAAAAATATCTCTGGTTTGGGCCTTTGGGCCTTTGCCCCCCCCCCCCAATCATTTTTGGCTTTAGCTTGTTGGCTTAAGATTCCATCCAATCTGGTATGCAACAGTAGTTTTTATGCTGCTACCTCTGAAATCCAAACATAATTTGCAGAGCTGTACTTGTAATTATCAGTAGTTAAATCAGACTCAATTTTAATAAATTTTAAATTAATTTGTGCATGTTGGTATGCCGGTTAGACCAGTTGAACTGCAAAAACTTTTGATGAAAACTGCCAACAATTCGCAAGTGTGGGATTCCGCAACTATTTTCTGTCTCTGCTATGCACCCAAACAGATTTTAACTTGGCAAGACTAGTAATTTGTAGTAGAAAACATAGTGTTTTGCTGAGGCTAAGTGAGTTGGAGGCCTTTACATGTGCACTGATATGTCTATAAATGAGAAGAGGAAGGGAACACTGCCTAAAAATTTAGCTCAGAAATGCTGTCTTTATTTGCTTGGGTTTTAAAGATGAAATCAATAGCAATGTAGCTGTTGCTACCTCTCTTCCTTACCATACGAGTCTTTCAACTCATTTACCACCAAGTCACTAAACATAGCTTTCTTATAGTGGTCCTTTTACGGAAACACCTTTTCTCAAAAGCAAATAAACTCAATTGAAACATTTCACTTACTCTTTTTTTTTTTCCATTTTGGGCTGCACCAGATGCTGAAGAAAATTAAAACATAGTATGTATAATCACTGGGTGGGGTGCAAAGAGGCACCATAAATCACAAAACAAAGTACTGCAAGTTATAAACATACATTCAGTCACTGACTAAATTGGATAGAAAGTGACGAACTTCATTCCATATTCACTGACATCTTGGATCTTCTGAACAGTTACACCTCCTTTAAAGTTAGAAATTATGAATCAACCACTTCAATTTAACTTATATTCATGGTTACAAACTTAAATTTTCTTACATTATAAGGCAAATGTAAAAATCTAAACTATTTTCAATAATTTTCTGGGACCTTTATTTTCCTATTTCATGTTGTGTTTTTTTTATCAGTTGCTATTAGTTTGCAGAACATTATGTGCAAGTCGCATCAACAGAGCTGCAATCTACAGAATGGTAAAAGAAAAGCTTAAAATAATAATCCAAATTCCTTCTCCTTCTTTTACTGTAACGGTATGGAAAACACTCTATTTGTATCGTAACTTAGTTTTCACTGTTCAAAGTACTCAGTTCATTAGAATATAAATTAAAAAGAAACACAGGTGAAGCAACAGTGGCTGGTCATGAAGATGTACAGCAATATCCTTACGTACTTTTGGGCCAGGCCACCTCTAGAAACAGCACAGAGAAATATATATCTATAGATCAGAATATTATAAATCCCTGAGGTCAAATAGAACTGCGCATCTCAGGATGGAAGAGTTACATATTTTGCAATAATTTTGGTTGACTTTTTTTAAGAAATGGTGTGTGTGTGTTCCAGTGGTTAGTCTTTTGAGCACTGGAGTACCTTATATTGAATTCTTGTCATAGTTACTAGCTAACTATGATACTACAAGTCTATAAGCTTGAGTGCTCAAGAGATTTTTGTTACTCGTGTCATGAACAAGTGAATAAAGTGAGCTACAAGACATAGACAAACACTTTAAGTTGTACTGTGCTTGAGAATGAAAGTGCAGTTATAAATAAAATATTCAGATAGATACTGTGATTCCGTTACATTGTATGTAATATGATTACACAATGCATTTATCAAATATTTATATGCGTATAGCTATATACCTATATCTATAGGTCTACTTCTAAATTTTGAAGTGTCAAAACCTCAAATTTCTTATGGTTGAGATCATAAGATAAGTTTTGAAACTTCATAATTAAAAAAAAAAAAAAAAAAAAAAGAACTTTTTTTTATGATTTTGCAGGGGGGAAGCCCCTGCACCCTCCACACCCCCTGCTAATTAAATATACCAACTCTGACATTGCACTACAGCGAGGAAAATAGTAAATCTACTACTCTGTGCTGTACAGTAACCTCTATTAAACAATTCGAAGTTTCAAAACTTCAAACTTATGGTGTCGACCTTAAGAAATTTTTTAAAGTTTTAAAAACTTCAAAATTTAGAAGTAGACATATATATATATATATATATATATATATATATATATATATATATATATATATATATATTAAAAAAATAATAAATTATATATATATATATATATATATACATACATACAGAGAGAGAGAGCTATATCTAATATATATATATATATATATATATATATATATATATATATATATATTTTTTTTTTTTTTTCCAGTCAGTGGATTGAAGACACAGCTGGTCGAACATTTTTAGTTGTAATCTGATCCATTAGATGGAATAGTTGTTGAACATTTTGCACTTCTGATTGTATGACTCTTACAACTCAAGTGTACAGATTTTCAACTCATATTTTTTATTCGTTTTTCAAAAAATTGTGATTTACTTGCAAATTAGTGGTAAATCATTAAAGACTGAAGTTAGAAAATAATGACAGACATTTGAGTTGTAGACTTCATAGCCTTCAAAAATGCATGCTAATGTAAAACCTGTTATTCTAGCAACCGTCTTAAGCTTGTAAAAGCAATGCTTAAAAATTATCCCTATTTTTGGGCCTTTGTCCCACTCTTATGTATGGTTTTGTCCAGATGTCTTGCTCTAAGAGGCTATGTTGTACGTAATATGCTGGCCCAGTGGGAATTGAGTAGATGCCTTTTCCACACTGTTGGGTGATCTTGGCGCCAATAAATACAAAGTATCAGAAGTGTGGGGGTGTATCCTACCACATGGGGGTGCAGAGGGGCTTGCCCTCCTTTTAAATGCAAGTAGGAGTCCATTTGTATGCACTGATGTGTGTGCTGATGTTTATGGTGCCACAAAGAAAATGCCTGGCCTGGAGACCAGTTCTAGATCTCTTTCCTAATCTAATTTATGCTAGTGCTCAAGTTCAAAATGCTGTCACTTCACAATCTGTTACCCTTTTTCCTCTTTTAACCTTTCTAGTAACACTAGATTTAAAAGAGGTTTAAGGTTTTGTGTGTCAGTATCACATTATTAGTTCTCAGCCTTATCCTTTGGACTATCCACTGAACCAAGAGTGTTTCTAACTCCAGTTATACCATATTTGCAGGCTACAAAGTATCCACATTTTCCATATTTAGATGACTTGCTTATCATTGTATACTCTTTTTCAAAGTGTTAGAAATCTCTCTCTTGGGTGAGAGATCTCTTACACAATTTGGGTTTCCAAGAGAACATTCAAAAGTGTTTTTCTTTATTCCATCACACAGCACTAAATTCCTGCAGTGCTGGTCACACACCTCAGTTCAAAGAGCTTTTCTCCCACCAGAAAAATCAGAGCTATAGCTAGATTTGTTTCAAGGGTTTTTTTTCACTCAGATTTTGGTCTATGCAAGGAATTGCCTCAGGATTTTAGGTGTTATGGCATCTATGATTCTCATGATACCCTTGGAAAGACTCTACACGAGAAAAGACACAATGATATCTGAAATCTCTCTGGTCTAAGTGCTAAGAACCACTATTCTTTCAAATTCCAGTTCTGGGATTTGTCAGAAGATAATTCACTTGGTGGAGACATTAAATATCTTTAATTCCAGATCTCCTCTTCTCTCTCCCTGCTCCAAAGCAGTCAGTCATCAGAGGCACTTCAGACCTTGATTGGGGAGCATTATCAAAGGGAATAAAAGTGCAAGGTATCTGGGGCAACAAAGGCAGATGCAAGCACATAAATAGAGATGCTTGCTTTTCTTAAGCCCCTCAACTCCTGAATCACCTTTGGTCCCCAGGACCTGTTCAAGTGGTTACATACAATACCACAGTGATGTGGTTAATCAACAAGCAAGAGGAACCAGGTCTTACCCTCTCTGCTGGCTAGCCATGCTACCTTGGGACACAGCTTCACCACACACACTTACTGTCACTCTAAAGGTATCCTACATTCCATCAGAACTGTGTAGCAGACATCTGAACAGGGCAAAGGCAGATCTTCATGAATGGAAACTTCCAAGATATGATCCATCTGTGGGGAGTTTCTCAAGTAGACCTTTTTGCCTCCTCTCATCTGGCAAAACATTGCTCCAGGACTCTCTGCAAGAATGAATGGAAGACATACGCCCTTTCTTTTCCTTGGACAGGATGGTTCTTGTATTCTTTTCCACCCTTTCTTCTGATATCCAGGGTACTTCTGAATATTCACAAGAAATCCCCCAGGATCAGAGTGGTGACTCCCTTTTGGCACAAGTAAAATGGCTTTTATTCTTCTGGATATAGCCAGGGGCAATTACCACAATTTCTCTCTCAAAATGGATCTACTCACTCAACAGGAGGGATGTTTGATGCATCCTCACCCCCAAACAACTTCAAATGACTGGCTGGATAGTAGGGTCTTAATATCTTTTAGGCACCTGTTTTCTGAAGATGTACTAATTTAGGCAAGAAAGCATGCTACTAAAAAATCATATAAAATTAAAAGGAAAAGGTTTTCTAGTTGGTGACAACATCATAACCAGAACCCGTTCAGGGCTAGTGCCTCTCTGGTTTTACAATATTTGTATGAGTTACTATCCTGTAGCCTGTCTTACTCCTTTATCAAGGTTCATTTGTCAGCCATTTCAGCATGTCTATACATGGATCCTCTTCTTTCAATGAATTCTCATGTTAGGATGTTTTTGAAAGGGTTGTTGCATAAGAGACTCTCAAGGAAACTGGTGGCTTCTCTTTGGGATCTTACATTTTTTTGTCAGAGAAACTAACAATTGCTCCATTTCAAGCAGCTCAACTAGCTGGCATGAGGTTCTTACCATGGAAACTTGTTTCACTGACTGCTCTGACCGCTGCAAAAAAAAGTATCTGAGTTGCAAGCTCTTATGGTAGGTCAGTTTTAACAGAGACAGATTCTCCTTTAGATCTAATCCTTCCTTTATACCTAAGTGACATCTGAGTTAGTTTCAGCCCAGCTAACCATGTCTAGGTTTTCTTTCCTGAACTTGTAAAGTGAGGGAGAAGGGAAACTCCGTACCTTGGATGCCCACAGACAACTTGGGTAATATCTTGATTTAACAAAATCTTTCAGTTCTTTTGATCAGTTGTTCATTTCTTGTGAAGGCAAGAATAAGGGACAACTTGTGTCAAAGCAGGTTTTTCCAAATGGCTGTCTCAGGTTATTACCTTCCGTTATTCACACAACAAAATTATTCCAGGCAGGGTCAAGGCTCACTCTACCAGGACCTTGGTTTTATCTGTGGCTTTTTGGCAGGAGCAGCTCTCTACCTCCATTCCCTTATTTTTTTAATGTATTCCTCTGCCAGAGTGTGCATATTCATGTCTTTTTACTTGTCGTTATGCCTTCTCAGGAATCTGCCTCTCCTCTGTTGGCATGAAAACTCTGAAGGGCATGAAACCCAAACAAGCCTTTTTGACAGCACAGCTTAAGGTTTCTAACAGTTTGGTTACATGAAAGGTCCACTGAAGCTTTGGAAGCTGACTGGCTGTTATAGTGGCATGATATAACCTATATAGCTAAGGTTACTGCAGCAGTTATCATTCAAACATCTGCAGTTATGGTAAATTTATTTGCACAGCTGTTCTATCCTCTTTCACATCTAAGAAACAAAACAACCCCTAAATTCTCAGGCCTAACAGAAAGGGAACAATAATAAACAAGGATCCCTTCCAAAAAAGGGGACAGTCTATAACTTCAGAATGACTATACTGGCTTTCTTCCCCCCCGTCCACTCCTGCTCCAGTCTCTCAAAACCTGTCTTAACAACTGTCTATTCATTTCCCTTTGGTAACAGATTTTGACATACTCATAGATGTTAAAGGTAGCGCAAGAGGGATATAGTTGGCACTAGATGCAAAAAACTCCTTCTAGAGGAGATCCACCCTTCCCTCCGAATGAAATATATTCAACAGTTACTCACCCTAAAGTCATAGAATCATGCCATTAAATAAAAGGGACAAAGGCTTCTATTCCAGAATGCTTCTGTTATCAAAGAAAGAGACCTCTTAAAGACCAGTTCTAGAGCTTTCCTTTCAAAATCAGTATGTTGAAGTTCCAAAATTCAAGATGTTGACCTTTCAGAGTTTGTTACCTCTCATTCTCCAAGGAAGCTTTATGGTAACAATGGACCTAAAATGATGCATACTATCACATTTCCCTAGCCAAAGGGTTCAGGAAATGTCTCAGATATTCTTTGTCTGGGTCACATTATCCGTTCCCTGCTGTACCCTTTGGATTACTTGCTGCTCCAAGGATGTTTACAAAGTGTTTAACTGCAGTCATGGCTCACTGCAGACTGAATGGCGCCCACATTTTCCTTATTTAGCAACTTACTTATCTTTTCCCAGATGTCAAGAGTCCTTACTATAAGTTTCATCTCTTCTGACCAATCTAGGATTCCAGATAAGCATTCAGTAATCCTCTTTGTCATCATCTCACAGGATTGTCTTTCTAGGGTGGCTTAGAGACATTCCACAGCAAAATGCCTTTGTTGATGCAGCAGAAGGTAAATTTTTATCTAGAAACTTTCCTGAGCATCTCCACTAAGCAAACAAAGTTAATCCAACCCGCATGTATGGTAAATGCATAGGCTCTACAGTCCCAAGCAAATTCAAAACAAGTCAGAGCCAGCACAAAGTGTGGGTTAACAATATTTAATGCACAAAAACATATAGTAACATGGGTGAAGGGGAAAAAAACTCCCAACACCCACACCAAACTGGTTTCGGCTTAATAGCCTTCTTCAGTGGAAGACAGACAAAATACAAACAGTGGGACAAAAAGGCCCTTCTTATATAACTGTAGGCAGATGCCAAAAGATTTCCTATTGGTCAGTTTAAAGGTATTCATTTAAACCAGGAAGGAAAAGCCCCCCCTAGTTTGATTACCCATTTATTTTCCTTAATATTTGAAATATTATGCCAGCCAACTTTGTCCCTGCAATTTCCTATTATACAATCAATAACAGTAAATCTAAATACTGCAGTATTGTGTTTGCAAGTACGTTTGAAAAGGGCATTGGACTGCCCTTTTCAAACATACTTGCAAACACAATACTGGCATAATATTAATAATATTAATAGAAAGATTCCATTGTATCATCTGAAATTTCAGAAACCAGTCTTAGGTCTTGTAAAAATAATTGCACTGTTGAGGACTGATGAGGATTGCAAATTCAAGCAAATGTAGATCTCTATTTGTCCTCCAACTCCAAATCAGTCTGTAACTACAGACACCTCAGATTTTGGTTGGGGGGCAGTTTACATGGGGGTAAAGGTGCAAGGCCTATGGGTTTCTTCAGGCAGACCAAAGCACGTAGTTATAAAACATATGTTAGCTATGATCCTTGTCTTAAAATCTCTATCATGTATGGTTCCTTGGGATCTTTCCAGGGGATTACTGACAACACCACAGTGATGTATCCACAAAGAAAGGGGCTCAAGGTCATACCTTCTCTGCAGGCTGACTATGATGGTTTAGGAGCAGCTCTTCAGCACTTTTTTTTAACTCTCTGATTTACTATATTCAGTTAGAGGAAAACAAAGTGACAGACGAGCTTCACAAGATCAGAAAAGAGCCTCATAAATGGAAATTGAATGAAGGGGTCTTCCAGGAATTGATCCAGTTTTGGGGAACACCTGAAGTAGATCTGTTTGCCTCCTTTCAAAACAGACTTAAATTTTGCACCAGGACTCCATGCAAGCAGGCCTAGAAATCAGATATTTTTTTTTCATTCCCTTTGACAGGAATGTTCCTTTATGCACCTCCACCCTTTCCATGGATATCCAGGGTAGTTCTGAAGATTCCAAAGGACTCTTCAAAAATAATTGTGGTGACCCTGTTTTGGCCCAAGCAACATTGATTGTCCTTTCTTATAGACTTGGCCAAGGGCAGTTACCACAAGCTTCCTCACAAAATGGACCTACTTACACAATACAGAGGTAGTATAATATACCCCAATCTCAAACATCTTCAACCAACTGAGTGGCTAATTCATTTCTAATTCTTTTCAGAAACTCTTAGGACATGCAGCAGGTACTAAAGGAGGCAAGAGCACCTGTTACTAGAAAATCTTATGTTAGCAAATTGAAGAGGTTTTCTAGTTGGTGTCTAGCCAATAAACAGGGCCCCATCCCTGGTGCTTAAATATCTGTGAGAGTTACTAGCCTCTGGTCTGTCATACTTCTCTACCAAGGTACATTTTACAGTCATTTCAGCATGTCTGTCCATGGATCTTTCATTTTCTTCAATGTTTTTATGTTTTTAGTAAAATAACTTCTAAAAGGAGTGTTACCACCAAACAAACATGTCTCACTTTCCTGAGCTCTTACCTTTGTGCTGGAAAACCTAAGGTTCATTACCCTAACATCTGCAAGAAGAGCATCTGACTTGCAAGCTAGGATGATATAAAGAACAAATCCTTCATTCATTCCCTATGCCATTTCAGACCTTAATTTGAATCAGGCCCATCAGTCTCCCAGTGTTCTATCCTGCATCTCAAAATCAGGGAGAAAGGATTCTACATATTCTGGACATGTATAGGCATCTCAGGTACTATTTTGACATAGCGAAGTCCTTTTTAAAAGCTGATCGACTATTTATTTCTTATGTTGGAACTAAAAATGGACAACCTCTGACAAAACAGACTATTTCCAGATTGTTGTCATTCGCTATTGCCTTTTGTTTTACCTAGGGTTGCCACCTTTTCAAATGGCCAAATTGGGACATTTTTGGGACACACATCAGATTTTACAGGCTGACACATACCCACGGTCAGTACAAAGGATAGAACTTAACTTGTTTGCCTTAATAATAGCTTATTCTTGTAGCAGTTTAGTTGTTTATTCTGTTTCTTGTAACATTTAGGTATTTTAGATATAGAAATAACTATTTTATGCAACTATTACATAAAATATGGGACATAATTATGTCCTGCAATCTCAGGACATTTGCCATTTTTAATAATTTTTTTGTCAGGACACAACTGCCCAAAGAGGGACTATCCCTCGCAAAGTGGAACAGGTGGTAACCCTAGTTATATCCACCATGGTAAGAAGGTGCATTTAAAAAAGGGCCTTGTTTTCTTCAGTGGCATATTGGAAAAGGGTGAACTCTAGAAGTATGCTAGAGTCAGCTACATAGTCTTCTGTACATACATCTACAAGACATTACAAACTGGATTCTTTCTCTAGATCCAGGACTGGCTTTGCCAGAACCATTCTCCACTGGCTACTAGAGATCCTTATCTTTCTTCCATCCAGGTTAGATAGACTTTGGTTAGCAACCCAAAGAGCCTAAAGGGTGCTGCAGCAGTGGGAATGATGACTATAGTACAGTTGAGTAAGTTGCACTTACCTGTAACAGTTGATGTTCAACCTCTTCAATAGCCACACCCACCCTCCATCTCCAATTTGTAGTATATAGTTATCGTTAGGAAATAGTTTGCTGATTAATTTTTGTTTAGTTCAGGATGAGTACATTACTTTTAGACAAGAAATTTCTGAAGATTTTCCACTCTGACTGTGGATTTTTCCCTTCTTAGGGCTGATGGATCAGCAGTCAGAGTGGAAGTGTAGAAGGGAGCCAGAGCTTTAGGAAGCTGGCCAGTTATTTTGTCTTGGGTAAGGTACAATCCATACAGCCTAAAGACTACTGTAGCAGTATGGAAATCAAACATCCACTAATATGGTAAGTGTATCTTGTACAAATGTATTTTCCATTGCACTCATCCCTCATTATGCCGATCATTGAGTATAATGTATCTGTCTAAACACTTGTTACAACTGGAAAGTCTGCAATCCTTTTTCATAACAAAAAAAAAAAAAAAAAAAAAAAAACAAGGGCCAAAATCAAAAAAGCTATCCAAACCATCTCCAAGCTTTGTCCCACTTCTTGGTATCATAGGGACTACTAGGAAGTGACCTCTGTCTTGTATATAGAGCTTTAATAGACCCTATCCTTTTGGACCTATTACCTATTTGCAAGTCCAATGATAGTGTGAACACCACACTTAATGGATTGTAATAGCTTCTGTAACATAAACAGGACATTTTTGAGTGATAGGTATATATCACACAAAATACTACTTCCATGGAGCTGTCTTCCACTACACATAAAGCAAAGTACTTTTGTTATTTTATTCAAATGTAATTTGCACAAATGGATGGGAAACTGCAAATTTAGCCCAGGTTTAGTACCCATGCCCCTCATGGATAGGGGCAACAAGTAAATGCACCAACACAGCCTTGTTCTGCCAAAATCTTGGTTATTGATACAAAAAAAACCCCACAAGACAACCATAGAAATATTAGACTAGGCTTCTTAAGATCTTCACAGATCAATAGCTTAGTAAGTATCTATGAACTGATAAATTCACTTTTGCACTAGCTTAAGCTGCATGGGACATATCCATATGGATTGGATCAAACCAACTTCCAAAACCTTAGGGAACCCTCCACATGGCCTGGCCACTGTACAGCTTAAGAACAGCAGTATAAAACCAGATACCTTGGCCTCAAAACTTCATAACTTTCTTGCTGCCAAAGTGCACTCTTCCTTGCATGCTCCATATGATTAGGCAGCAAGCACTTCATCAAGGCTGGGCGGATGAGTACCCTATTGCAAAATAACTTCTACTTCATCATCTTGTGAAGAGATGCATTGGTCTTTTCTGCCAGATATATTGACTAATGGCTAGAATCACTGATTACTGCTGCAGTAGCCTTAGCTATATGGGTGGCATCCTACAAAGGATAAAACAGGCAGACATCAGAGTACGCTTCTCCGTGACATTTGAGGATTGGCGGTTGCCTTGTGCTTTCCTTTGCTGGGTTTATTTTTCAGCTATTTCAGTCTGTCTACCCATGGATTCCCCTCTTTCACCTCTTTCAAAGCATTCTTGTGTAAAAATGTTTGTGAAATGGGTTTTGCATAAAAGATCTACAAGAAAAATAGTGGCACCTGTTTGGGATCTTGATTTTATTTTAGAGAAGCTAACACTTGCTCCATTTGAAACAAGTAACCTGGCTCACGTGAGCTTATTAACAGTGAAAACTGTTTTGCTCTGACCTCTGCAAGAAGGGTGTCCGAGTTTAAAGCTCTTATGGCGAGTCAACCCCATCTCATTTCCACACAGATAGGGTTTTGGTGAGAACTAATTCTTCTTTTATGGCTAAAGTATTATCCAGATTTACTTTAAGCCCAACTATCCATCTACCCGTTTTCTTTTCTGAACCTAAAAATGAGGGAGAAAGGATGCTGCATACCTTGGGATGTCCACAGATAATCCAGGTATTACCCTTGACAGAACAAAATCTTTCAGACCTTTTGACTAGTTGTTCATTTCTTGTGAAAGTAAGAAGAAACAACATATGTCTAAACAGACTATTTCCATATGGTTGTTTCAGATTATTACATTATTCTCAGCACAAAACTATTCCAAGCAGGGCCAAGGCTCACTCTACCCAGGTCTTGGTTTCATCTACGGTTTCTTGGAAAGGGCTGGATTCTAGAAGCAGCAACTTGATCTTCTCTATGTACTTTTACAAAACACTACAAGCTTGATTCCTTCTCTAGGTCTAGGCACTGCTAGGACCATTCTCCAGGGGTTCCTGGACCCTTCCCAATCACCTCCTTGATATTGTAAGCTAGGATAATCTACCCATATAATTAAGGCTACTGCAGCAGAGTGATCAATATCATCAACATAGTACAGTTGTGTAAGTACACCTACTCTAGCAGATGTTCAACTGATCACTACTGCAGTAGCTGCTCCCTCCCTCCATCCACCTTAGTTTTTTTGAGCATGTTGGTTTGTACATGTGTGTGTGTGTGTATGCATGTAAATTTTTACTCCTAGCTTGTCAACTCTGAGCTCAGGTTCCCCTCTCTCAGCTGATATAAAAGCTCTGAAGGGCTTAGCAGTTAAAACCTGCCTTTTTAGGCAGCTCAGCTCGAGCTGCCTAATAGTTTGACCGAGTGGAAGGTGCCCTGAAACTTAGGAAGCTGACCAGCTGTTATACTCTTGGCAAGATAAAGCCCATATAGCGAAAGCTACTGCATCAGTGATCATTCAAATATCTACTGCTATGGTAAGTTTACTTATACAACTGTACTTTCTGAATCCTGTCTTGTATATTTCTGTATAAAAGTAGATTTACATACTTATTAGTAGGATTTCCATTAGTTTTAAATGCTGGGTTATAAAATGCATCAGCATTATTTTTTATTAAAATTCACATACAGAAGCTTCTTTGCCTTTCAAATAGGTCCAGGCATATTTTATGGTATTTATTTCTGAGAAATCCCATGTATATTTCATGAGAATGCAACAAACCATTTGAGAGATATACTCCTTTATCGTCATGTACCATGAACAGTTCAAAACAAAAGTGATAGGGGCAGAGACTTGCTTTAAAACAGTTTTGCTTGCTGTAATGTCTCATGCCATTGTTAACAGCCAGGGGAAATCCAAAACTATCCTTAATAGCTGTGACTCAATCAGTTAAAAAGCGTGGGACACTGAATGAAACTATTATATTCCCTACACTTTCACCTATTGCCATTTTAAGTGATTATGTTTAACAGAGACTGCCATCAATCATGCCTAGCCCTGCATAATACAGTGACATACTCTTGTAAGCAATCATGCACAACGTCAAGAGTTTCTGAGGGAGACTTTACAGATATCAGGTGATTTTCAAGCCACGTACTCTTGGGTCTCCTGTTTATTTAACCAACATGAACAAAAGCCATGAAACTGAAACTTGTAATAAAAAAGTGTCTAGCCAAGCCATCTGGTTAATAATTTTATTGCTGGAATACATTCTCAATACATCTGGTTAATAATTGCATTGCTGGAATACATTCTCAATGCTACTTTATCAAAGCCTTTTAAACCTTTCTGTACAGCAAACAGTGTAAAGTTTGTTAATGATTTTCTTGTTAACTAAAGTCCTTCATAACAGGGGCAACAGAAATGTTAAATACTTAACCCCTGGATTCATGACTGCAAACATTAAAGCAAATAATCTCAGTTTAGCAATATGTTTTTTTTTGTCTTAAGTGTTTTGTAGATTTTTGGGGGAAATGTTATACAAATCAAAGTATCCAGATATTGTAGGAAATAAATTATGTTAGACTCGAAAATTCAAACTGCTCTTTCAACAGCTTTGTTTTGGAAGGTTATAGTGCATTGTAAATGCTAAATTGCAACATAGTATTTAATATGATTTATATGCTGTAAATTCCAATTTCAAATAATTTAGTTAGCTGTCTTTAGACTTTACATTCAGATCCACTTCCCTGTGCAAAGGTGAAGAACTCTCAAATGCTGTCTTATCAAGCCTAGTGATAAAGTCAGATGGCTATAATTATGTTATGAAAACTGATAAGCACTCATATTTATGGATTGTAAGACCACTATACCCAAACTTTTCTACTGAATCCCTCTTATACCTACAATATTTCCAGACATACATTATAAATAACTGCATACTATTTTTAATATCCATGAATTAAAATAATATGATGAACAGTAGCCCTGGCTGTGGTTTTGCTAGCATTTTTAATTTAGAAGTAAATAGTTTAACTCTGTCAGATAGCTCTGGGACAATGAAAAATGCTGGTCAATGACCAAGATGACCAAAGTTTGTTTAGTGGCCTGGGCATAGGGTAACTGGCTGGGGAGTGTGAAAAATCATGAAGCTGAGCCTGCTCACCTCTTTCTGGTGGGAAGGTCATGGCTGCATGCCTGGGATGTAGACTGTCCAGGGGTCAACTGATACACTTGCTTTTAAAGGAGATGGGGATTCTGAGAGGTCATCACTCACATAATCAGATGTACCCCCACAGATACCTGGACATGCCAGGTGAATGAGAGTGTCAAGCAGAAAACTGCTGTTGCTTAAGCATTATGGGATGTCCTACCAAAGATCAGACCCGACAGTCAGCTTCCAAAGCTTAACGAAACCTTCCATGTGCCCTAGACTCTTTCTTGAAGAAGGGAGGCAAGAGAAAATCAGAGCCTAGGGTACCAAGACTTCGGAACTTTCTAGCCGTTGAAGAGTGTGTTTTTATGACGCCTTTGGGAGATTGGCCATTGTCTATTGCTCAGAGGTTGAGCAGGAAAATAGTCCACTGAGTACTACCTTCCATATTGATAACTTTGAAAAGAAATTGGTCATTTTTATTCAAACGTCTCATGGAACTTTTTCTGTAAAGTTTAGTGGAGGTCACTAAAACTTTCTATGGTTCACTGAGGGGAATCCTGAGAAAATAGTTACTTTTTGTGAGAAAAATCTTGCTAATTATTTCAGAAATTAGTTACAGAGGCTTGGGCTTTTGGTTTTGATGGTTGGCATTAAAGTATTTTACATCAAAAAATTGTTTCTTGTCAGCGTTTTTTACTGATACTTTCCTACACAATTCTTACTTCCTTTCACTCATGGTTTTCATCTGTTAGCTGATCCTGGGTGCCTTTGAGGATTTTTGGTTTAACTTCAATTTTTTGTGAAAAAAAGTGTGATACTTCTACATAATAGGAGGGACTGGGACTAGTCCATTTTCTGTTTGTCATATATATGTACAGTTTGCAGCTAAAGGAAGTTGCACAGTTAAAAAATACTACCAACACTTCTAGACTAGACTTTCTACCTGTGAAACTCCTTTCATAGTTAGGACATGTACTCAGGTCCCGGTAAGTCTACTAATCCCTCCAAGAGCTACAAGATGAAAAAAGTTTTCTGGGAGGCTTTGGTATTCAGTCTTACTTCCACCTTACTTCAACATTTGATGGATGAATTTGATATGACCATCAGTTGCTCGTTGGACCATTCATCTTTTTCTCTTGGCTCCACTGAGGTATCCCCTCAGTAAGATTCTAAAGACCGGAAGGTAAGCACAACGTCTGTAGCTGACCAGCTACATTTTTTGGGTAAGGGTTAAGCACCTTTGCACTGCTGGCGAAGGGATTAAAGGATGTTCCTCTCTTAAACAGTTCTGAGGACCTTCTTGCTGGTTGGGGCCCCATATTTTAACCCCCTCTATATTCTGGAGGTCTCCTACAGAAAGAAAACAGAAAACTAGACATTTTTTATATCTTCAATTGCATGGGGAAGATTTGCTAGTCTTGCTAGAGAATTATTTAGAGCCTTTCAGTCCTTAAATGCGAAATTCGTTTTTAAAGGAGAAGATTTTTTTTCTCTCTCTCTCTCTCTCTCTCTGAATCTGATTTCCAGTTTGAGGGACAGGGGTTTAGGCACAGACTTTGCTTTTCATGTTTTCTCTCCTCAGTAATGGGAAGCTGATTCTGTTGAAATTTTTTCTTCAAATTCCTCTCCTGAAGAGCTTTGGTTTTCTGATACTGTTTCTAGAATGAGGGAATTGTTTCAGTGGGAGCAAAAAGAAATCCTAGAATCTCTTTAATGATATTCTGAATTGTTACAGGTGCATTTTCCCATACTGCACTTATTCTTCCTGTATTGTCAACTTTAGAAGATGTTTTTTTTTTGGTAGCCAGTAGTCTGCCAGACGGTCATCTGCTGTAAGTAAATCAGATTGTACAAAGTGCCCCAGACTCACAAATTCCTTCTGCCAAACTGGGAAAGGCCTTTGATAGGTTTGTGAAGATAATTTTTACTTGCTCCATCTTGGCCTTCAGAATAATAAATTGTCAAGCTTGCTTGTCTAAATTTCTGCTGGCTTCCTTTGATGATATGAGAAAACAAACTGCTGACTTCCCTTCATCAGAAACTAGAGCATCTTTAAATACTACACTATCTTTTGTGTCCCGGGTTACCAAACATTCTTTAAAATATACCAGAATTTGCCAAAAAATGATAAATCTGAGATTTTGAATACTTCCCTAGATAATATTATTTGGCCCTTCTTTTGCTGACATCTTTAAAAGGCTTAATGAAAAATGTAAAAGTTAGTTCAATGAGTTACCCAGATTTCCAACCCCCTTTCTAAAATTTAACAGAATGTGTTTCCTCCAGCTCAGACTCCTTTTTCAGGAAACAGGATTATTTTTTTTCCAAAAGGACACAGGTAAGCAAATTTTCAAAAAGCAACGTCAGGAAGATTCATATAAGAGAGGTGCGTCCTCCCAAAACCCAGGACAATATTAAGAAAACCTGAAAGCCTTTTGGCCTCTTCCAGTGTTTCCCTCTCCCCAATCTGGTAATCCTGTAAACCTATCCCAGCATGTAGACCTTCACTTTCCAATTTGGCATTACTTAACCTCAGACTCTTGGGTACTGAGAATCTTTCTAAAAGTTTTCAGTTGTCAGTAGGATTCCCTTCCTCCTTTCCAAAAGATCCCTCTACATTCACCCAATCACACCTCCTGTTTCCCTCAAATACTAGATCAGATTCTGTTTTGCTTATGACTTAAGTCATAATACAATAAATATGTTGAAAATGCTAAATCAGATACTGTCTTAGTGAGTTATGAAACCTGTTCCCCCAGACTTAAGAGAGAGGATTTGATTCAAGAATCTTTTTGTTTTTAAAGAAAAAAGAATCCTGGAAACCTGATTAGAACTTTCTTTTCTAAACATTCACATTTTCACATACTTAGATGAGTGCAAGAATGCTGCAGATTCTTTCTCAGGCTATCAGAAATATGTAGCTTGGATAGTAACTTTTCTACCCATGAAATTTCAAATGAACAAAAGGAAATATTCTCTTATTCCTTTCCACACAATAGCATTTTTGGGATGTCTTCTGGATACAACAGTTATAATGGCATTTCTTCTTCAAGATAAAATAATGTTACAATGAGGAATTTCTGATATTTTCCAATTGGACAGGCATTTTCCAGGGAATATTTCAGAATTATATTGTAAGATTCGTGGCCTCTGCTATTCAAGATTCATTTCTAAGACTTCACATAAGGTGTATTCATTGATCACCCAAATCATTTTCAACTCAGCACCCCTTTTCAATTTCCCGTGCTGGGTTTTACAGAGAGGGACTTTCCTTTGTGGGAGGTAGCTAATGAATCAGTTGTCTCTCAAGGCAGGTCTTTTTTTTCTCACTTCGAGTCTCTACTCAGCCTGTAAGCACATATGCATCAGAGTGTGCTTTAGGAGTCATGTCAAAGGCAGTGAAAGTACAGGGCCTCTGCAACAAGCAAGGCAAGTTAAATCTCAAATGTTAAAGAAATGATGGCTCTAATAAATGCTCCCAAATTTATGAACAATCTTTGGATTTCTGGTCCTACTGGTACATAAACAAATGGGGTGGGGGGACTCTATCCTACCTGCTTTGTACACTTGCTACGGTAGACTGGTATCTAGCAAAATTATTAATCTATCCTTCCAGGTGAGTTGTATGTTGTCAGAGGAAAATTTTGTTGCAGACATGCTGAGCAGAACTAGAATAGATTCTCACAAATGGAAATTAAACATGGAGGTTTACCAGAAATTGGTCCATCTCTGAGTAAGTCCTCAGGTAGATCCTTTGTCTCCAGACAAAACAGACAATTACAGAAATTCTGCTTTAGGACTGCTTGCGATCAGGCTTGGAGTACAAATGTGTTTTTGTTCCCATGGTTGGGAATGTTTCTTTATGATTTTCTGCTGTTTCCTCTGATAACTGGGGCATATTTAAAGATCCAGAAGGAATCCCCAAAGGTACTTGTGATGACTCCCCTTTTTAGTTAAAGCAACAGTAGTTCATCCATCTTTGAAAGTGGCCATAGGCAATTACTGCAATCTTCCCCACACAGGACAGGTGTTATTTGATACACCCCCAACCTTTAACAACTTCAGTTGACTGACTGGCTGATAGAATTTTAATACCTTTTAGGGACATATTTTTCTGAGGACATGTAGCATATATTAAAGGAGGAAAAGAAGCCTGCTACTATAAAAGCATATATTTTTAAGTGGAAAATATTTTCTAGTTGATGCCTTAGTAACCACCATGACCCTGTTTGGTTTAGGACACCTCTGGTTCTTCAATATTTGAGTGAGGTGTTATCTTCCGACTTATCTTACTCTGTTATCAAGATTCATTTCTTGGCCATATCTGCTTGTCTGTTCTTAGGTTGTTCCTCCCTTTTCCATCCACCCTCATATCAGGCAGTTTTTTGAAAAGTACAGTTTTGTACCTACCATAAATGTAGATGTTCGAAGATCCACATTGCTGCAGTCCTAACTATTGGGTAGTCCGCTGTCCAGTCGGCCCGAATACCAAAGTATATGGCTGACGTCGGTCAGGGCGCATTAGACTGACGTCAGTACGTCAGGGTACTAATGCGCATGACCGACGTCATATCCTCAGTCTTTTCTTGCCCCAGATGTCAGAAGACCCTGAAAAGATAAGGCCAAAACAAAAACTTCCAAAATACCTGCACCAAAAATATATATACAATATATACACAATTAGCAGAATATAACCTCACCTACACAACCACCCCTAAACACAGAGGGGAAGGAGGGAGGGTAAATTGGACTGCAGCAATGTGGATCTTCGAACATCTACATTTATGGTAGGTACAAAACTGTACTATGTTCTTCATTCCACATTGCTGCAGTCCTAACTATTGGGTAGAATCCCAAAGCAGAGGTAAGGGAGGCTGGCAAATCATAAGGAAGCAGGAACTGACAACATGCCTTGCAAAATAGCTGTGGCAAAACCAGCCCTAGACTTAGAGTAGAGAGGAAGGTGATAATGCTTAGAGAAAGTATGCACTGAACTCCAAGTAGCTGCCTCCAAAATATCCTTAGTTGCCACCCCTTACAAATGCTGTGGAAGTGGCAGTAGCCCTAGTGGAATGAGGCCTAATCCCAGCTGGAATCTCCTTGCCATGATGGGAATAACAAAATGTAATGCAACACCCAATCCACCTAGAAATAGTTTGTTTTGACACAGGCTTGCCCTTTGAAGTCAAAGCAAAAGAAACAAACAACTGCTGAGACTGCCTAAAATCCTTAGTCCTGCTCAAATAATAACGCAATAGCCTGTGTACATCCAAAGTGTGCAAAATCTTTTCCCCTTTATTTTGGGGATCTGCATAAAAGGTAGGCAAATGAATAGTTTGGTTTAAAGCCACACTAGAAACCACCTTAGGCATAAAGGAAGGATTAGTACGTAAAGATACCCTATCCTTATGAAAAATCAAAAAAGGCTCCACTGCCATAAGGGCCTGCAACTCAGAAACCCTTCTTGCAGAAGTAATGGCCAACAAAAAAGCAGTCTTCCATGACAAGTATTTCAATTCAGCAGTAGCCGCAGGCTCAAAAGGTTGTAGAGTAAGTTTCTCCAACACAAAATTGAGATCCCAAGCAGGAGTAGGAGCTCTACGTGGGGTCTTATATTCTTTGCCCCTCTAAGAAATTGCTTGAACAAAGGATGCGAAAACAATGGTGGGTCACAATCATAGTGAGCTGAAATAGCTGCAGCATGAATCTTAATGGAAGAGAAAGACAAACCTTTGTCCAGTAACTCAGTAAGATATTGAAGAGCCACACTCAAATTAGGCTCAGTAATCTCCAAATTGTTTGCTGCACTCCAAAACAAAAATCTCTTCCATTTTTCTGCGTACACTTTCCTTGTACTAGGTCTTCTGGCTTCCATAATCACATTTAAAACTTGTTGAGGAAGCTGAGACCTGCTGTCTTTCAAAACAGAATATGCCAGGCTGTTAGATGTAGAGAGTGAAGCTTGACATTGAGCAGATGACCGTCCCTCTGAGACAACAGGTGTGGAATCAAGGGTAAAGGCCAAGGAGGCTTCCTTACCAGACTCCTTAGTAATGGGTACCAGTGCTGCCGAGGCCAATCTGGAGCTATTAAAATCATCCTTGGCTTGTCTTGTCTGACCTTTAGAAGCACCTTTGGAAGAAGAGGCAGAGGTGGAAAGGCATACACATGAAGATTTTTCCAACTGAAAGAAAGAGCATCCACCTTCCAAGCTGTGTGATGAAATCCTTTCGTGCAAAACTTTGGCAGCTGGTGGTTTAGTGGAGAAGCGAACAGATCTATGTCTGGAGTTCCCCATGACACTGTCAATTTTTGAAATACATGAAGATCCAGTTTCCACGCGTGAGGAGCCATGATTTGTCTGCTTAATACAGCTGCTAAGGAGTCCTGTGCTCGGCAGAAACCTTGCCTGAAGAGTTAGTTGCAGACTGAGCGCAGTTTCCCATAAAATCATTGCTTGTCTGCACAATGGGTAAGAATGTGTTCCCCCTTGTTTGTTGATGTACCACATGACAGTTGTGTTGTCTGTTAGAATCAACACCTGCCCTGGAAGAAGTAACTCCTTGAAAGCCATTAATGCAAACTGAACTGCTAACATCTCTTTCATGTTGATATGTAGATGCTGTAGTCTGGCAGGCCACTTGTCTTGTATCCACTTTCCATTTAGATGAGCTCCCCAAGCAACATCTGAGGCATCTGTCGTTAGAATCTGACTTGCCTCTGGCCGGGTCACAGAGAGTCCCTTGTTTAGGTGACATTCCTGAGCCCACCACAAAAATTCCTTTTGAATGCAAGGTATTATTTGAATGACAGTGTCCAAATCCCGGCAGTGCTGTGTCCACAGATTTTTGAGATACCATTGTAGCTTCCTCATATGCAGTTTGGCATTGGGAAGCACCAGAATACAAGATGCCATGAACCCTAAGGCTTGAAGGACTGTCCTTGCAGTCAGCCCGGACTGAAGAGATAGATGATGGAAGTAACTGGAAAGATTCTTTTGTTTGTCCGGGGTTAAAAAGGCCATCTGGGCTGCTGTATTCAGTCTCACACCCAGAAAGCACATGTCTTGAGAGGGTACTAGACTGGACTTTATTTCGTTCACAGAATACCCTAGGCATCTTAGCACTGCTATGACAAATTCCAGGTGCTGTAGAAGATCTTCTTTTTCTTGAGCCAGAATCAGGCAGTCGTCCAAGTAAGGATAGATTTGGATTCCTTTTAGCCTGAAGTAAGCTATCACTGGAGCCAGAACCTTTGTGAATACTCTGGGCGCAGTAGATAAGCCAAAGGGCAATGCAGAGAACTGATAATGAGAATTTCCAGCTCGAAAACGCAGATACTTCCTGCAACTTAATCTGATTGGCACATGAAGGTAAGCTTCCTTGAGATCTAAGGTTACCATCCAGTGATCTTTGCCCAGCAGAGGTAAAAGCTGTTGTAACGTCAACATTTTGAACTTGGGAATGTCCAGATAAGTGTTGAGGATAGATAAATCCAGAATTGGTCTCCACGTGTTCCCCTTCTTTGGTACTAGGAACAGGCGAGAATAAAATCCGAGACCCCTTTCCTGCACAGGAACTGACTGAATGGCCCCTATTTGGAGCAACAGAGAAATTTGCTTGTGAGCCTCTGTCCTTTGAAGAGGAGGAATGACTGGCATGCCTTTGAAAGGAGGCAAGGTATGGAAATAAAACCTGTAACCGTGGTGAATAATATCCAGAACCCATCTGTCTTGGGTAATTAAATCCCAATTTTCTTTGAAAAGAGACAGCCTTCCTCCCAAAGGTGCTGCCAGGCGAGAATGTACTGGCAGCTGAAAAGGTAGGTCATTGGGTCTGCTTACGAAAGGACTGACCCCTGCCCTCACCAGAAGTCTGAGCAGGGAACTCCCTGTCCTAGGCCTAAAAGAACCCTGAGCTCTGCCCCTACCACGTCTAGACCTACCCCTAGACTGGGAATCATAAGCAGGATAAGTCCATCCCTTAGCAGGCCAATTTCTACTAAACTTCGGAGGCTGCACCTGTAAAAAATCTTTAACAGTTTGCATAGACTTAGCCTTGTCCTCCATTTTCTTCAAAACTGCTTCCACAGGCGAACCAAACAACACATCAGACTGTAAAGGAGCATCCAAAATCCTTGTCTTAACATGCTCAGCTAAATTCTGATCTCTCAGCCAGGCGTGCCTACGAAGAACAGAACCAGTGGCAGCCACCCTGGAGGAGGCCTGCACAGCATCAAAACCACACTGCAAAGAATGTTTACCTACTTGTTCAGACACATGAACTAAATCCTGCAACTCTTTACACTCAATACCTTCAGCCAGAGCATCCACCTTAGATTTCAACTGTGAAAGAAGATAATTCTGATATTTTAACATGTGAAACTGACAATTCAACGCCCTCATGGCTAAAGTGGAAGAAGTATACACTTTCTTTCCCCATCTATCCAAAGCCCTTGCCTCTTTATCAGGAGGGACAGGATTTTTAACAACTGAGGCCTTCACACCTTTAGGCCCCTGAGAGACAGTTTCTGGGTCTGCCCTAGGACTCTTAAAAGATACTTATGAGCTTCAGGCACCCTATAATACCTATCCGGTTTAACTGGGGCAGGAGGCAAAGAATCAGGATTCAGGGAAGCCTCTGCAAACACATCTTCCACCACATTCAAAACAGGAGGTATAGCTAAAGGCCTATGCTGGGGTAAAACAAGAATTCCCTAAGCCTTTTCCTGGAATCAGAGAAATCTTGACCTTCCCATTTAAAATGCTCCCTCATGGAATGCAGAGTCTCTGAAAATGAAAAATCCTCAGGAGGAGAAGCAGAAGGAGTAGAATCATCCACATCAGAATCAGAATAAGGAGGGTACTCCTGCAAGTCTTCAGCCGAAGACTCCGAAGCCTCCGAGCATTGCTCAAAACTCTCAAACTCAGGTTCCACCCTAGGCCTCTTATCAGGAGGGGGCACAGAACCCCTAATCATAGTAATCAAATCCTCTGCCATTTTAAGCATATGTTTCTTAGGCAAAGATCCTGAAGTACTAGGAGAAACCCCCACAGAAGCTAAACTTGGCCTGCCCCTCAAGGAAGCCTTGGAAACTGAAGGAGAGGCTCTAACCACCTTAGGAAGAGAAGGAAGAACAGCCACCTGAGAAGCCCCCTCAGCCTGGCCTACTTCCTGAGAGGATACATCCTGTAACAGTAAAGTCTCTTCCTGAGACTCCAAAGAGACACCGGGCAAAACCTCCGGCTCCACTGAGCCTTCCAAAGAACCGACGTCTGGGACTGTCGGTTCCTCCACCCTAGGCTTTGCTATTTTATCTTTGCGTTTTTTAGCCGAAGCCGGCGTCGGAGCATCTGACGGCATTTTATAATTACAACGCTTCCCAAACACTAACCTGGCACAATCTAACCTTCTCTTAATAGTGCGTTTGTTAAATCTAGCACAAGAGCGGCATCCAACAACGTCGTGCTCAGGCCCTAAACAAGGTATACACAAAGTATGGTAATCCCTATGAGGTATCTGTTTCCCACAAGAAATACAGTTATTCACTTTTTCTGACATCCGGTTAAATACTGAGGCAAGAAAAAACCAAAATATTCCCCAACGGGGTACTTAGCCAACTTTGATTCGGTCTGAAACTCTGACTTCAGAAACTTTCAGAACGCCAACCTGCACTCGCAAAATTGCTTCTGCATCGGACCATGCGGCAAAAAAGACTGAGGATATGACGTCGGTCATGCGCATTAGTACCCTGACGTACTGACGTCAGTCTAATGCGCCCTGACCGACGTCAGCCATATACTTTGGTATTCGGGCCGACTGGACAGCGGACTACCCAATAGTTAGGACTGCAGCAATGTGGAATGAAGAACATCGGATGTTACATATACAGCTACCAAGATGGCAGATTTACACAGTTTCCATTTTCAACTGGCTCAAGAGGCTGAGTTAAAGCTCTTATTTTGAAAAGCAGTATTACTTCTTGCTCTCACTTCTGAAAGAACAGTATATCCAAGTTGCAGCCTCTTATGGTAAGGCGTCACTATCTCATTTTGCACAAAGACAGAGACACTACGAGAACACATCCTTCTGTGATGATCAAGGTCATTTCATGTTTACATGAAATTAGTATATTCATCTCCCTGTTTTCTTATCAGAGCCACAAATCAAGGGAGAATGAATCTTATATTCTCTGGATGTCCACATGCATTTCAGATACTATAGCAACAGGACAAACACCTTCAGGGTTGCTAAACAGCTATTTGCCTCTTATGAAGATAAGAAAAATGGATAGGCAAAGTCAAAACAGACTCTTAATGGTTTTCCCAAGCTATTGCTTTTTTGTTATTCTCACCATAAGAAGTCACATCTAGGCAAGGTCAAGGACCATTCTTGTGGACTTTTAGAAAGAGGTAGACTCTAGAAATATACTAGAGACAGCAAAGAGGTCATGTGTACATACTTTCATCAAGCTCTACAAGCTAGATTCCTTCTATAATTCCAGACCAGGCATTATTAGGTCTATTCTGCAGGAGCTCCTTCGCTCTGGTCTATCTGCTTCATCTACGCTGATTTCCAAGTCTGGTATACTTAATGTACAGCTTAGGCTACTGCAGCAGTGATCTAATGTTGAACCCAGCACAGTAATATAAGTACTTACCATAATAGTGCATGTTTGAATAGACCACTGCAGCAGCACCCCCCCATACATCCATTGTTGTTATTTTTATGCCAGTGTGTGGGAGTGTGATGTCCTCCTTCTTTGCCAGTAATCAAGGAGCCTGAATCCTCACCACTGACACTGGAGAGGAATGTTCACTTGGAACAAAAATAGATACACACAGCATTTCCAGATGCAGCTCTCTGCATCAAGCACAATTTCCCTTAAGAGTACACAGGGAACACACTCAGTCCGGGGCCTGGATTTTCTCTCTCTCCCCAATGAGACTCCTCACAGGCACAGCTGTAGAGTTGCGTCCTCAGCCAAGTGTCCAAGCCAAGTCCTTCAGCACCCTCTCTGTGAAACCAGTGCTTAGTGTCCCTGCTCCAAGTCGCTGACACAAACAATCTTGGGGATTTGATTTACACACACACACACACACACACACCTGGGAAAGGCTGCCATAGATTTACTAGCTTTGGCCCCTTCTGCACAGACTATAAAGTAGTTACACTGCCACCAGACACTCCAAAGTTCTTATAAGGGTACGCAATTATACTGATGAAATTAATATTAATACAAATTATAGTGTTTGACCAATGCAGTAAGGCTTTAAGAAGTGGCCATAGAGTAATAGATCATAATAGATAGAAGTACTCTCAAAAGTTAAAACATTCTCTAAAGGACCAGCCTCAATGAAAACTTTAAATATATTTAATAATAAAAGAACATGAAAATACAGAATATCTATTTACAGTAAACACCAGCGTTTCAACCACAGGTAATATTCATATAATACAGATGAATAGACAGCAGGTCCAGTCCTTGGCAGGATGTCCCATATAGCTTAGACTACTGCAGCAGTGATGCATTTGAACATTTACCGTGTATGACAAGTTTACTTACACAATGGTACTTTCCCCAGTAGATAATGGCACTGTGCCCGTTACTCAAGCTTCCCTGACAGAGTAACAAATAGATTGTATTGTTCTTGCATCTTGGGGTAATAAACAGTGACTGCACACATGGGAGGGAGTCATGATGGTCATGGGGAATCAGGAGCAAAAAAAAAAAAAGCTCATCTCAGATGTCAGTATTTCAAGTTTACAAGTTGCCCTCTGAATGATCACATCTTAGAGTTATGCATTTTTAAGACATTTGAAGGTTTACTAGATGATACTCTGGACTTTCTCTAAATTAAAGGCTCTCACCCTGCATGCAGTACAGTTTTACCTTTGCAATATTATCACTGATCAGGTAAATAATAATAATCACCACATTTTATCAACCTATCTGCCCAGTGATTTTTGGTATTTTAACACAATAAAAATCACTGTGTACTTCCAGATAATGTTTCAGAGTTGTTAACCCAAAGCCACACAGTGATTTTGATCACATTAAAACAGTTAATCTGCCAGCTTATGGATTTGATTCTGCACAATAATATTTTATTATTTGATAAGAACATATATTGGCAGAAATGGGGTGTCACTATGGGGACAGCTTGTGCAAATAGTTATACTAATGTAGTTATGGGAGACTGGGAGAACAATTTTGTGTTGAACAACCCATATGCAGATTCACTGAAGTTCTGCAGACGGTTTGTGGATGATGTATATTTAAGCTGGAGAGGTACGGTTGAGAGTTTAAGGACTTTGTAACTTACTTGGAGGGAACAACTGAATTTCTGAGATTCACGCTGTGTTATTCTACAACATGTATAAGCTTCCCAAGAGATTTCCATTGATGAGATGAATAACTAACATGAATATATTTAGAAAAGAGTGCAGAAAGGATAACCTGCTGCAGAGGAATAGTATGCATCCAACATACACGTTTTCAAATGTGATTAAGAATCAGATATACAGGTCATCTAGACTATCACCAGGGAGGAAGATTTTAAAGGAGCAGTTGGTGACTTCAAATATGATTTGCTTATGAGAGGTTCCAAAGATAGAGAGAGAGAAAAATAATTGGTCAATCTTGGATCCTTAAGAGGAAATAAAGCTCAGCCACTTCTTAAGTGGGTGCAAAATCCTGATTTATCTATGGAAAGGAATGCTAGTGAGAGTAATAGAACAGCATGGACTGGGCTTAACTCAATGAGAAACTGTATTAAGCTGACCTGTGCTGGTGATGTTCAGCAGATAAGTGACATCATAAGAGCCATCTGGAAGATCTTTAATGCTTGATCTAGTTTTGAAGGATATATATGCCTTTGTTTTATGTAATATACAGATAAAAACTTTGTAGTCATGGTTTAAAAGTGAAATTGGTCTATACGAAGCAGGGTCTGAAGGATTTTTGCCTTGTTTGAGTAATACAGCCACCACAGCTTTCTTCCAAGATGCTGGTACTCCCTAACCTTTTAAAATATTGTTAAGTAAAACCTTCATGATCTTTCTCACTTTCTTCCTTCACAACTTTCAGTCTTCCTCAGGAATGATATCTGTTTCTTAAGACTTCCTGGTTTATTGATTAAATGTCACATTTTTATCTTGGCTCTTCTTAACTTAACTATTAGTTGTTGAGCCTCATCTCCAGCATTGCCATAATTACATTCCAATGAATATTTCCATTTATCCTTTTTTTCTTGGATTCCATATTTCTGTGATTTAAACAACTTTTCATAAAATTTCCAAAATATTTCTAATATGTCTATAAGATCACGGATTTTTTTTTCTTGCCATAGGCTCCCTAAGTTTGATGACATATCTTTCTTTCTGTTGCCAAAATTGTCATATAAAAGTTTTTGTGTTCTGGAATTAACAAAAATGGTTGCTTAACATCAACCTATCTTAAACGTATGCATATTATCCAAATACTGCTTAATTCTCCCTTTAGAACTCTGCAGTTGTTCCTCTTTCTGTTGTAAGATTTCCTTTATTCTGCAGTGCTTTATCCTTTGCAACCCTTGTAAAAAAACTCATTACTTCTTTCCCATATCTCTTTCTCATTACCATGTTTTTAAACTCCATTTTCATTTTATCCCACTCACTAGTTATCCCAGCTGAAGAAATTTCTATCTTCCGCAATAACTCTTGAATCATTTCCATTACCCGTTTCTTAAATTCATCTCTTTTTAATAAGTGAGCAGTGTTGCAATTTTACATCATCTTGCTTCTTTATCTCAGTTTTTAATAATGCATGATCCTGAAATAATTATTGGCTGTGTGCCAAAACCTTTAATTAAATAAATACACATGGTCTTGCGAAATATAATTTCTGCCTAGCTTAGCCCAGTTGTTGTACCTTGGAGAACAATATATAAATTCTACTTGAGTTCCCACTACTGAAATCACATTTTCTGTAATTTTCTCATATATCTCTTTAGAAATCTGCCCTCTCCTGTTATATTTTTTTCCCTCAACTTCCAGGAGTCATCCTCAGTGTTGCAAACCAAGTTCCATTCCACACTCTTAAAAGAATATTTTTTTTTATTTCTCTCAGTATTCTCTTAATTTCTGGGTGTCCACGGTGGTGCAGCGGTTAGCGTTGCTGCCTCACAGCAAGAGGTTCTCTGGTTCGATCCTCGGCTGGGATGCCTTCTGTGCGTAGTCTTCATGTCCTCCCTGTGGTTGCGTGCGTTTCCTCCGGGTGCTCTTGTTTCCTCGCACATCCCAAAGACATGCTGTAGGTGGATTGGACACACTAAATTGGCCCTAGGTGTGAGTGCATGCGGGTGTGTGCCTTCTGTGGAAGGTTGGGTGCCGGGCTGGCAACTTGGCACCGTAAAACTCCACTGCCAATCATGAGCAGATGGGTGAACCGCTGTGGCGAACCCTAACTGGGAAAAGCCAAAAGAAGAATTCTCTTAATTTCCATAACAGTAGTTTTAGGTGGAACAATACATGACAGTGTAATCCTCCTCTCCTGCCAGTAAAAAATTTACTGCCAAAAATTTGCCATCATTGTATTTTCCCCACTTCTATCATTATTGGAGCCCCCTCTAGCAATCAGTATATTTACTCCCATTTTCTTTGTCCTTGATTTTTTTCCTGAATGACCACTATGAAATCCTTTTTTGTCAAATTTATATGCTCATTTTTTCCAACTGTGTCTCCTGCATCATCGATGATTGCACTCTACCTTTCTTGATATAGTTCCGTAATTTTTGATTTTTGTCTATCCATGAAACACCATTTATATTCTTTAATAATACGGACAGACTATCTATTATGATAGAAAGCTGCAACTCCCACCTTTTGTACATGACAGTTGTTTTGAATATATATTTCCAGCTTTTAACTTCCATGGACTCACTGATATTTGACTGGTTGAACTCTTAAGTAATTGATTTTTAACTTTTAACTTACATTGAAGACACAAAAATACGTATATTTAAAAAAATAAATAAATTTACTCCTCCATATGGGTCAGTTGCCCTAAACTGATGACTACATCCAAAGGCACTACCTCTTCTAAAATGAAGGTTTCCCATGCCGAAGTGCATGTTAGAGCCTGTGTTCCTACTTAAATCAGTTGCTGCTGTTTCATTTATTATCTATTTCTCCCCTCCCAAACATAAAAAATAGTTTGAATGTTTTCAGTAAAGATTAATTTTTAGCTCTAAGAAAAATATGGAGTTGTTTTCTTTAAATGTATGCAGTAAACTGTGCACTATTATATTAAATGTATTAAAATATTAAAGCTGCTGAGACAGCATCCTCTTGCATATCGTATTCACTTCCCACAATTTCAAGCTTCATTTATTTTTTGCCTGCTTGTAAATGTACCTTTAAATGTTACACTGCACTGAGAAAAATATAAGAAGTACAGAGCATTTCACTGTAGACAGCTTCTCTCCATGTAATGGCAGTTAATGAGAAAAAAAAAAAACATTAACTTTGCAGATGCATGAAAAAAATCTTTATGCATGTCACTTAGAACACATTGTACAGAATCCTGATGGTTAATTATTTGTACCTGAAGACTTCTCGTCTCCCACTGAGAGCATTTTCTAATGGAAAATATGTCTAAGAATTTGATAAATCCAGGAAAAGTACAGTTTTCAGTGCCTTTCATCACGTTGTCTTATTTTTTCAAATGTCTTTGCTTAAAAAAAACCCTTGTGTACAACTTAGCCCAAAGACATTAATCTTTAAATCCACCCCGTAAAAACAAGGGAAATTATTTTTTATTCTACATGTAATGTAATCAGACACTTTTCCTTCACCCACCACAAGGAGTTCAATAATATAATAACTTTAACTTGCTTCTCTCCAGCCTCTTTCATCCAAACACAGGGAAAAGCCTGAATACAAGTATGAAAATATTACTTTCTTCATTTAATATTTAAAATGCTTCTGACAGGACCACATACAAAACTGCTTTATAATACATCATAACGTAATTTATATCATGATTTTTTTCATATAAATGTTAATAAGAAAAAAGAAAAATATTCTGCTTAGTTACTTCTTCAGTCCCCCCATTGTCCTTCTAACCCTAAATGACAAAGTGGAGTGCATGCTTTACAGTTCATCCACTAGTTTAACAGAATAAAAAAATCCAGTCTTTCTCAGACACTTCTTCTTGTAAAGTTACATTTCCCATGTAAAAACACATATATGATGGGCTTGATGGTTTACAGGCTTCCCATTTATTCTCTAATTTCACAATGTTGTGTGTCTTCTTGCTGGTCATCTCCATTTTACAATAATAGTATTTGGTTCAAATGCAAAGTACTCCTGATTCTTTTAGTCAGCTCCCAAACATACTGTGATACTCAAACATTTTCATTTTGAACAATGGAAAATATTTCACTGGGAAAGACTCTCTACATGCTTTGCTGTTGTCAGAAGAATGAGAAGCAGAGTCTCCTTCTATTTAGTGTCTCATTCTTTGTCGGCTAAACATTTTTTTTTTAATTTCCTCCTTAACCTGTTCTCCATCCAAAATGTTCTAGATTCTCCAAAGAAAACAAAATATTGTAAATCCAACTGAATACAGCAGCTTGATTCTAACATCTGCCTTTCAACATTCCCTAATTGCTGGGAAACAATTATCTTTCTTATGTCTAGTAGATTGATTAAACATTTTCCAGAAACACTCTTCTTTCTGCTGGTATGATTGTATTTTTAGTTCTTGACTGGTTTGTCATGGCCAAGTTTGCAGCATATGCACAGCTTTTTTCATTTAAGAAATCTTGCTGTGGAACACCAATCCTGTTATTTTATACTTTCAAAACAATAATATTGTATTTTCAGTTTCTCTGATATAGCAGAAACATCTCAAGTTTTCTCTGCGTAATCTGTCTAATAACTGTAGAATTGCTTGAAACAGCTTTTCTTGAAAAAGCCTTATGGTCAGACTTTTCTTCATCTCAGTCTCTGATTTTTGCAGTATCAGCTCATCTGAATGGTTAAAGCTTATTCTGTTTTTTTTTCTATCCTTTTATTTGACTAAATATATTTCTTTATTGTTTCACTTATTTTAAGCACCTCTGAATGTATTTGATTTATTTTTCTTCTAAATTACTTGAGGCCATCTCCTGTACCATAGCGGAAACTACTGAGCTATAGAATGGGATACCAATACCACCACTACTGCACAAGCACAAACATTCCTAGACTTTCCCCTGCAATAAGTAATCAGAGTACACACTAGGGTGAAATAACATCTTACACTTACTACTATGTAGGCATCTTGCACCATTCCTTGCATATATTTGTCACTTGTTAGGTCTGACTATAAGGATGTCTCCTTAGAAATAAAACTGAATCCAATGACTTCCATCTCTGGTACCTTTAAAATGTTCTGCAAGACAAACAACCTACTCCTAAGTGAGACATAGCAAGCTTCAAATCCACACCAATCCTAACCAGCTACACAGATGTGGTTGTATCTGTAGAAACGAGTGAAGGCATATCATGAAAACAACCTTACCCACACTGGAACTTTAACAACAACAAGCTTTACAATAAAATGAAGAGAGTATTGACTAAAAGTAAGAGGAATGATAAACAGAATGATAGAGCCCTCATTAAAAAAGCAACTTAGGTTCTTAATTAAATCTACTACAATCAAATTCAATCCAAAGATAGCCATCCAAGCAAAGGTCAATCGCAGTAACTTAATATCAACATAACAGTGCACTGACTGAAGCTGAAGATATAAGTAACTTACTGGGCAATAAATTCAGCTTGAACTTTATCCGTCTCCCTGTGTTCATCTCACAAGAAATATCTGAAACCAACTTGCCACCAGCTAACACACAATACCAAGTTCTGAAAGCTCCATCAAAAGTAAAAAAAATAAATAAATAAATAAACTGTATCAATGGTTCTTGACAGTATCTCCGGATGTACCATAAATAGCATGAAGCATGATTTAGCCACATCCCTCACAATGTTCTGCCTTGGCCTCCATATGTATTTTGTACCAAGTGACTGGAGAACATCAATAGTTATTCCCCTGCATAAGGGAAAACCTTCCATGGGCCCAGACATTACAGACCCGTGAGTCTGAACAACCTCATAAGCAAGCCATGAAAATAATTATTATGGAATTAATAAGGACATAGGGAATGTCCAACCATTGGACCCATGAGGAATAAAACAAGTTTTTAACCATCGAGCACTTCTTTATTAACCCACAAATCTTTTGATCCCAAAAGACTCTTCTTCAGTGTAAAACACAATAGTAGTCACATTACATACATTTATATAAAATTCCAGCCTGTAAAATCACATATAAAGGTCACATGACATAAAAAAGTAGAATGCATCAATTAAATTAAAATAAAAACTATATATATATATATATATATATATATATATATATATATATAAATATATTTAAATAAAATATTTGTATATATTAAATAGTGAAAATATCAGCACTTAGTTCACATAACTATGTTTATCCTTTAACAAAGGTTTCAGACTATTTATAGCATTTTATCCAGGTGGGTGGTCAGCCCTAAAGAAATGTATCCACTTATAGTTTCTGTAAAACTCTAAATTTAGAAGAATGGTCATCACCTTGTTGCATTATATGCTTTGATAAAGCATTAATTTCAACTTTTCTATGAATATCAGAAAGGTGTGAGGCAATTCTATATTTCAACTTTTAATTAGTTTTGCCAACATGGAAACAACAAAATTTTACACGATTTGCAAAATAAATCACATTTTCTGTTGTACAGGTTGCAAAGGTGTTGAATATAAATGTCCAATTATGTACAGAATGAACTATTTCTTTATCTAAATTACTATATTTACAAAAAGTGCAATGACGGCAAGGAATATTGGACTGATTACTAACCAAAGGCATTTTATTGTTTGTCTAAAATCTTTATAACAAAGATTGTTTAAGATTCTCTTCTTTCTTATATATAAAATGCAGTTTAGTACCCACTGTCGGTTTAATTTCATTGCCTGATTCTAAAATAGTCCAATACCTTTCTACTATTGATTTAATTTGGGGTATATGTCTACTCAATTTCATAACACAGCCTACAAACCCAATCACTATCAGCCCTATTTATATTCCTATTAATTAATTCATTACCTAACAAATAGGGTTTATCCAATCTTTCTCTTTCAGCTTTCACAAACTGCATTCCTTCTTCAGTCATTTTCGAGTTATAACCTTTAACTGAAAAATCGATTGACATATTATTAAGTTCCTGATAAAAGTATCTTCATTCATATTTAGTCTACTAGCTCTTAAAAACTGTCATTTGACAACATTTTTGTATGTGTGTGTGTGGGGTGCATACTATTTGCATGTACCTATCTTATAAACTGCACATTCTTTTTATATATAATTGCATCAAATCTCCCACTAGTATAGATAATATTTATGTCCAGAAAATTCACATTCCTAACAGAATAATTAAATGAAAATTTCAGAAAGTCAGTAGTCATATGCAAGTATTCAACAAATAAGTCAAGCATTTCTGTTGTACCTGACCAAAGTAGAAAAACATCATCCATAAACCGTTTATAATGAAGAAGTCTGTGGATAAAAGTGAATAGCCATATCTGTTTGATCATAGGTAACTGTTATTGACTTGTAATACAGACCCTCCCCACTGTACTTAGCTCTACTCATTCAGTTGCTTCCAGCTGTCCCCTTGATATGAAGCCACTAACTGCCAAAGAAAATTATTGTTCTGCACTTAATGCATTTAAGTGAATATCTGCTTCATATAAAATGTATATTAAAATAAAATTTGAACAAACATACTTATACTGGGCCAATCACAATGTAATATTAATGAAGATCTTCCAAAACATTCAGTATTCTTGAATATTATATTAATTATATTTCTTCTCAAAAATTGTACTACCCTCAATTTATGATTTTAAACATTTTTAAATACCTGTTAAAAATGTTGTTACAGTCTTTAATTCTCTAATAACTGTACTGCATGTCAATCAGCTGAAGCACATCTGTTACGTATCGTGTGGAACTGTAAACACATCAAGAAATTGTAGTTAACTTTACAACATAGGGTTCAAACTTATGTTCCATATTTGTCATCTATTTCTTGGCAATCAGCAATTTTACATAAATCACCAGCAAAAATGAAATGGTATAACTTAAGAGCTCTTGTTGTTTTTGTCCTCTTGAAATATTATATAACCAAGAAATGGTGAAATCTACCAGTGGTTAACTGGCTACAGATTTCCACCTATCAAATAAACATTACAGGTCTTTCACAATAATCTGTTGGGCACAAATAAATGAAATAATTATTTACAGCTTGGACTACCGTTCTTAATGTCTTGAAATTCTTTGTCGCTTTTTATTTTTAGTGAAATGGTATTGTATTCCTAGTTTACCTTTCTTTCCATTGTATATTGGTTGATTTAATGAGAAATTTGTAGAGAGTATATTTATAAGGTGTCTAAGTGTTAATTCACTCAGTCGGGCTGTTCACTATGTAAATAGTGTACATTGTCAATCTTACTGTGCATATTTTTGATTTTTTTTTGTCTATTAATTCTTATTTTTTGCATGTTTTGTTTATAGTTATGTAATTGTGTTGAAAATTATCAATAAACTTTTTTTGGGGAAAAGCTGGATTGCAGTTTTGCGTTGTGTATAGTGATTGCATTATGTGCAAGGAGGATCATAGCATCAGCAGAATACTAGATGAGTTTTGCTTCTTTAAAATGATAGTAAAAAAGAATATCCATAGAGCTGAGCCATGAGAGACTCCGACTGCAGCAGTTAATTGTGACATGGCAACCTTTGTTAAAGATGGCTTTCAATTAAGGTCATTCTGACTGGGGTTTCCCTTGCCCAAGGTACATTGACATTGGAGTTAATTATATTGAGTTGGTGGCATAAGGTGTGAGGCTCTCTGCAGATAAGAGCTGGTGGTGGCTTGTCTTCCCCACAGTAAAGTCCATGTGCAAAAGTCACAATGACCACATGATTTCTGACACAGTTTTAACAGCACTGTTTTGAAGTTCTGCTTGTCCCATCAAACTGAAAAATTATTTGTGGACTCTTCCAAAACAGAACTATATTTAGCCTTGATTCAGTTCAGTGGCAAAATTGCACAGTCATATATTGTTTAAACAATGTTAGCACTAACTAATACCATTCTTACATGCATTAAATCAATATCACTTAAAGTTATAAGGATATCCATCATGTCCACTGATTTCAACATTCTACATAAGGTTCAGAAGATCCACCCTTATATTGTCCAGCAAATATATCTGAGCACAGAGTAGACTTTATTCATAAATTAGGACAGTTAGCCTTAAACCATTAGAGTGAAAAGCAGTCTTGGAGGTACAAAGCTGACATTTGTGCAGTCACAGAAAGCTAGTTCAAAGCTGTGGAGAGGACCCCAGCCATACCAGGATATGCATCCTATCATTCATTCAGACCTCAAGCCGTGGGCAGCAAAACAAAAGGAGGTGGAATTTCAATGTATACCAAAGACATACACACCTCTAGGCTGGTCAAACAGTATAATGCAAAGGAAATACTCTAGGTGCAGTTAACAACTGACAAGACCCCTATTCAAATCATAGCTAGCTACAGGCCTCCACTCCACCTATCTGGACCTCTTTGAATCTATCAAGATTCAACCCTTTACCCTGATCCTGGGTGACTATCTAACCATAGACTGGAAGAAATACTCATGCCAAAACACAAATGCCCAGAGATTCCTTGATTTCATCAATGCAAATGCCTTGGACCAGTTGGCTGACACCCCCTACAAGAGGTGAAAATATCTTGGACTTGGTATTAACCAACATGAGTAACCACTGCAGCAACCCTACACCCTACCTATTATCTCTGGTAAGATCTGACCACAAAGCAGTCACTTTCAAAGTCATCATCTCCCTCAATCATCCCCTACCTAGGGTGAAACAAAAAAAACTTCTCCAAAGCTGATTACAACCTCCTGAGGGAAAGTATAAACAGCTTTGCAGCCCCCACACCTGCCACAGAAACTGGCACATATGTCCAAACTTACACCAAAATACTATATGAGCATTTATACAGCTGCACGGAATCAGGAATACCAGGTAGGATGAAATAAGCCTACTCAAGGAAGAGTAAACCAATAAATAAACTTTATAATAAAAGGAAAAAATTGCTGTCCAGGACCAAGAAAGAGCAGGTGTCTAATTGGAAGCAATCTCTCCTTAGCCCAAACAAGCAAACAAGAGCACTAGTGAAATCTTCCACGGCAAACTTTGAGTCCAAACTGGCCACATCTACTAAAGACAGTCATAACTCTTTCTTCACATATGTCTGCAATCTTAAGGGAAGCACTCATATCTGCTGAGAACTGATGATCAAGGACAGCACATACATAAACCCTGTAGATATAGCCAACCTGCTGGCAGACAGGTTCAATGAAAACTTCACTCCTCTGTCCCCCCCCATCAGTAAAACAGGACATCCCCAGTACCTGCCCCCTCCCCTTATCTCTAGGGAGCAAGTCATCACTGCTCTCTCAAAGGCAAAAAATATAGCCTCCATGGGACCTGATAACATCCCAGGCTGCATTCTATATGAACTCAGGCAGGAACTTGCAGCACCATTAGGTACCCTATTCAACCAAAGCCTGAGTACTGGCTTCGTCCCAGCCGAGTGGAGGACAGCTACGGTCATCTTGTTGCACAAAATGTGGAGCATCCACTGATCCAGGAAATTATAGCCCCATCAGCCTAAGTAGCCTAATATGCAAGGCCATGGAGTGGATTATCATGGACCTCATAAACATGGACATTAGCAACCTCCAGACACTTGATCCTACACAGTTTGGTTTTGTCAAGGGGAGGTCATGCCTGTTAAATTTGGTCGACTTCTTTGAGACAGTCACTAAGGCCACAGATGAGGGGAAGACGTGCACACCCCCTACCTTGACCTGGCCAAGGCCTTTGCTACTATTCCCCACTCGGGTATAATAGATAAACTCTCTCAACTAGGCATCAATCCATATTTTACCAGATGAGTAGGAAACTGGTTCACTGATAGAACCCACCTAGTCAAAATAGAGGAAGCCACCTCAAGTAGTCAACTCATAACAAGCAGTGTACTCCAGGGATCGGTTTTGGGGCCTCTGCTGTTTGGGATATACTTCTCAGAGGTATGGGCCAAATCTAGTGGGCTATGGCTGACCAAGTTTGCAGAAGACTGCAGGCTGGGTTCTGTCATCAATTCTCCTAGTGATGTGGACATCCTCCAAGAGGGTCTCACCCAAACAAATGAATGGTGCCAGAAACATGGCCTTAAACTGAATCCCAAAAAATACATCATCATCCCTTTTGGGGAGAACGATGTTCCCACAAATTATCACATTGATAATAAGGCACTAAGCATGCAATCAGTCATGAGGGACTTGGGAACCCAGGTCGATACCAAACTGTATTTTGAACACCATATTGCCTCCATTGTATGGAAAGCTTTATACATGGCCCAGCTCATTAGTAAGGGTATCTCATCCAGAGACAGGGTGGTCATAACATCCCTGTATGCTTCCCATATAAGACCAATTATTAAATTCAATTCCCCTTTCAGCATGCACCTCACAAAGCACATGCAAGCAGCTGGAGAGCTCCAGGGCCTCAAACATCTACCCTACACAGATAGGCAAAAAGCTCTGTCCCTCTACTTAGTCTCCTACAGACCCATCAGAGGTGACCTCTGTCTGGCATATAAAGTAATCTCAGACCCTGCCCTGATGGGACTGCTGCATATCTGCAAGAAAAGCTCCACTCGAGTAACCCACATGTGCAACCTCAACCTGGTCTGTGACATCAATAGGACTTGTTGGCAAGACAGATTTGTGTCCCAGAGACTCCCCCTTTTGTGGAACAGACTCCCTCTCCATGTAAAGCAGAGTACCTCATTAACCCTTTTTAAACTCAACTGGAAAAGCTGGATGGGGAACAAAAAATACTCCCCTGAGATTCCACCTATGTCCCTGCTGGACAGTGGCATAGGGTGCTGACTTGTTGGTACATGGGCTAAATTTTTGGCTAGAATAAACCACAACGATACTGCCACACTCCAGATCAATGCAACAACAAAAGTCTCCAAATGTGGAAAAAAATTGGAATTTGTAAATAAAGCAGGCAAGCAATAAAAAAAATCAATGCTTTATTCTAGCCCCTCAATGTTACCACCTTCTTGGAATACAAACAAACATAGCCCTTCATTTTATACAGCTTACTTACAAATCATGATCCAATCACAAATTACATTCAATAAAACAATTAAAATCACTTAATACTTAAAGCAGACATTTCCAGATTAGCTCATTATTCAGTCCCTTAGGAATCAATGTTTTGTATTTTAAAATATACACACATTCTTTATACAATAATTTTTCTTTCAACACAACTTCATCCCCCCAACAACAATTAACCTGTTCCAAAAAGTACAGTTTTGTACCTACCATAAATGTAGATGTTCGAAGATCCACATTGCTGCAGTCCTTACACTTGGGTAGTCCGCTGTCCTCGGTCGGCCCGAATATCAAAGTATAAGGCTGACGTCGGTCAAGGCGCATTTGACTGACATCAGGACGTCAGGGTACAAATGCGCATGACCGACGTCATATCCTCAGTCTTTTCTTGCCTACCCTAAAAATAAAGGTCAAAACCAAAAGACAGCAAACAAACAACCAACCATCCTAGCACTAAAAATATGTACAATATATACAATATATACAATATACCTCATATTGTCAACCCAACCCACACAACCGCCTCTAACTACAGAGGGGAAGGAGGGAGGGTAAATTGGACTGCAGCAATGTGGATCTTCGAACATCTACATTTATGGTAGGTACAAAACTGTACTATGTTCTTCATCTCACATTGCTGCAGTCCTTACACTTGGGTAGAATCCCAAAGCAGAGGTAAGGGAGGATGGCCAAACTATAAGGAAGCAGGAGCTGCCAAAATGCCCTGCAAAACAGCAGTGGCAAAACCAGCCCTGGATTTAGAGTAAAGTGGTAGGTGATAATGCCTAGAGAAAGTATGCACTGAACTCCAAGTAGCTGCCTCCAAAATATCCTTAGTTGCCACCCCTCAAAAAAGCTGTTGAAGTGGCAGTAGCCCTAGTGGAATGAGGCCTAATCCCAGCTGGAATCTCCTTGCCATGATGGGAATAACAGAAAGCAATGCAAAACCCAATCCACTTAGAAATAGTTTGTTTTGACACAGGCTTGCCCTGAGAACTCAAAGCAAAAGAAACAAATAACTGCTGAGACTGCCTGAACCCTTTAGTTCTGTCCAAATAATATCGCAACTGCCTGTGTACATCTAAAGTGTGCAAAATCTTTTCCCCTTTATTTTGGGGATTTGCATAAAAAGAAGGCAAATGAATAGTTTGGTTTAAAGCCACACTAGAAACCACTTTAGGCATAAAGGAAGGATTAGTACGTAAAGATACCCTATCCTTATGGAAAATTAAGAAAGGCTCAACCGCCATAAGGGCCTGCAACTCAGAAACCCTTCTTGCAGAGGTAATAGCCAACAAAAAAGCAGTCTTCCATGATAAAAACTTTAATTCAGTAGTAGCTGCAGGCTCAAAAGGTTGTAGAGTGAGTTTCTCCATCACAAAATTGAGATCCCAAGCAGGAGTAGGAGCTCTTCGTGGGGGTCTTATATTCTTTGCCCCTCTAAGAAATTGCCTGAACAAAGGATGAGAAAACAATGGTGGGTCACAATCATAGTGAGCCGAAATTGCTGCAGCATGAACCTTAATAGAAGAGAAGGACAACCCTTTGTCCAGTAACTCAGTAAGATATTGAAGGGCCACACTTAAATTAGGCTCAGAAACATCAAAATCCTTTGCTGCACTCCAAAATAAAAATCTCTTCCATTTATCTGCGTACACTTTCCTTGTACTAGGCCTTCTAGCTTCCAAAATAACATTCAAAACTTGCTGTGGAAGTGGAGGCCCACTATGGTTCAAAACAGAATATGCCATGCTGTTAGGTGCAGAGAGTGAAGCTTGACATTGAGCAAATGACTGTCCTCCTGAGACAACAGGTGTGGAATCGAAGGCAAAGGCCATGGAGGCTTCCGTACCAGGCTTCTCAGTAATGGGTACCAATGCTGTCGAGGCCAATCTGGAGCTATCAAAATCATCCTTGGCTTGTCTTGTCTGGCCTTTAGTAGTACCTTTGGGAGGAGAGGCAGAGGCGGAAAGGCATACACATGAAGATTGCTCCAATTGAAGGAAAGAGCATCCACTTTCCAAGCTGTGGGATGAAACCTTTTTGTGCAAAACTTTGGCAGCTGGTGGTTTAGTGGAGAAGCGAACAGATCTATGTCTGGAGTTCCCCATGACACTGTCAATTTCTGAAATACATGAGGATCCAATTTCCACTCGTGGGGATCCATAATTTGTCTGCTCAACACATCTGCTAAGGAGTTCTGTGCTCCGGCAGAAACCTTGCCTGAAGATTTAGCTGTAAACTGAGAGCAGTCTCCCACAAAATCATTGCTTGCCTGCATAGAGGATAAGAATGTGTTCCGCCTTGCTTGTTGATGTACCACATGACAGTTGTGTTGTCTGTTAGAATCAACACCTGCCCTGGAAGAAGTAAATCCTTGAAAGCTATTAATGCAAACTGGACTGCTAACATCTCTTTCAAGTTGATATGTAGATGTTGTAGTCTGGCAGACCACTTGTCTTGTATCCACTTTCCATTCAGATGAGCTCCCCAAGCTTTGTCTGAGGCATCTGTCGTTAGAATCTGACTCGCCTCTGGCCGGGTCACAGAGAGTCCCTTGTTTAGGTGACATTCCTGAGCCCACCACAACAATTCCTTTTGAATGCAAGGTATTATTTGAATGACAGTGTCCAAATCCTGGCAGTGCTGTGTCCATACATTTTTGAGATACCATTGTAGCTTCCTCATATGCAGTTTGGCATTGGGAAGCACCAGAATACAAGATGCCACGAACCCCAAGGCTTGAAGGACTGTCCTTGCAGTCAGCCTGGACTGATGAGACAACTGATGAAAGTAAAGGGAAAGATTCTTTTGTTTGTCCGGGGTCACAAAGGCCATCTGGGATGCTGTATTCAGTCTCACACCCAGAAAGCACATGTCCTGAGAGGGTACTAGACTGGACTTTATTTCGTTCACAGAATACCCCAGGCATCTTAGCACTGCTATCACATAATCCAAATGATGAAGAAGCTCATCCCTTCCTTGAGCCAGAATCAGGCAATCGTCCAAATAAGGATAGATCTGTATTCCTTTTAACCTGAGGAAAGCTATCACTGGAGCCAGAACCTTCGTGAACACTCTGGGCGCAGTAGATAAGCCAAAGGGCAATGCAGAGAACTGATAATGAGAAGTCCCAGCTCGAAAACGCAGATACTTCCTGCAACTCAGTCTGATAGGAACATGAAGATAAGCCTCCTTGAGATCCAAAGTTACCATCCAATGATCTTTGCCCAGCAGAGGTAAAAGCTGCTGTAACGTCAACATTTTGAACTTGGGAATGTCCAGATAAGTGTTGAGATAAGTCCAAAATTGGTCTCCACGTGTTCCCTTTCTTTGGTACTAGGAACAGGCGAGAATAAAATCCTAGGCCCACTTCTGGCATAGGGACCGGCTGTATGGCCCCTATTTGGAGTAACAGAGAAATTTGCTTGTGAGCCTCTATTCTTTGTTGAGGAGGAACGTCTGGCATGCCTTTGAAAGGAGGCAAGGTATGGAAATAAAACCTGTAACCGTGGTAAATGATATCCAATACCCATCTGTCTTGGGTAATTAAACTCCAATTTTCTTTGAAAAGTGCCAACCTTCCTCCCAAAGGTGCTGCCAGACGAGAAGTTTCTGGCAGCTGAAAAGGTAGGTCATTGGGTCTGTTTACGAAAGGACTGACCCCTGCCCTCACCCGAAGACTGTGCAGGAGAACTCCCTGTTCTAGGCCTGAAAGAGCCCTGAGCTCTGCCCCTACCACGTCTAGATCTACCCCTAGACTGGGAATCATAAGAAGGATACGTCCATCCCTTAGTAGGCCAATTTCTACTAAACTTTGGAGGCTGAACCTGCAAAAAATCTTTAACAGTCTGCATAGACTTAGCCTTGTCTTCCATTTTCTTTAAAACTGCCTCAACAGGAGAACCAAACAATACATCAGATTGTAAAGGAGCATCTAAAATCCTTGTTTTAACATGGTCAGATAAATTCTGATCCCTCAGCCAGGCGTGCCTGCGAAGAACTGACCCAGTGGCAGCCACCCTAGACGAGGCCTGTACAGCATCAAAACCACATTGCAAAGAATGCTTACCCACCTGTTCAGAAACATGTACTAAATCTTGTAACTCTTTACAATCAATACCTTCCGCCAGAGCATCAACCTTAGACTTCAATTGAGAAAGGAGATAGTTTTGGTATTTCAACATGTGAAACTGGCAATTCAAAGCCCTCATAGCTAGAGTGGAGGAAGTATAAACTTTCTTTCCCCATCTATCCAAGGCCCTGGCCTCTTTATCTGTAGGAACCGGATTCTTGACAACAGAAGCCTTAACACCTTTAGGCCCCTGACTAACAGTTTCTGGGTCTGCCCTAGGACTCTTAAAAAGATACTTATGAGCTTCAGGCACCCTATAATACCTATCCAGTTTAACAGGAGCAGGAGGCAAAGAATCAGGATTAAGAGAAGCCTCTGTAAAAACATCTTCCACCACATCCAAAACAAGAGGTATAGCCAAAGGCCTATGCTGGGGTAAAAACAAAAATTCCCTAAGCCTTTTCCTGGAATCAGAGAAGTCCTGACCTTCCCACTTAAAATGCTCCCTCATGGAATGAAGAGTTTCTGAAAAAGAAAAATCCTCAGGAGGAGAAGCAGAAGGAGTAGAATCATCCACATCAGAATCAGAATAAGGGGAATACTCCTGCAAGTCTTCAGCCGAAGACTCTGAAACATCCGAAGCCTGCTCAAAACTCCCTAACTCAGGCTCCACCCTAGGTCTCTTATCAGGAGGGGGCAAAGAACCCCTAATCAAAGCAATCAAATCTTCTGCCATTTTAAGCATATGCTTCTTGGGCACAGTTCCTGAAGAACTAGGGGTGACACCAACTGAAGCTAAACCTGGCCAGCCTCTGGGAGAAGCCTTGGAAACAGAAGGAGAGGGCCTAACCACCCTAGGAAGGGAGGGGAGTATAGCAACCTGAGAAGCCCCATCAGCCTGACCTGCCTCCTGAGAGGCCACATCCTGCAATAACAAAGTCTCTCCCTGGGATCCCAAAGAAACCTCCGGTGGAACCACCGGCTCCACCGACACCTCTAAAGAACCGGCGTCCGGTACAGACGGTTCTTCTAGCCTAGGCTTAACTGCTTTGTCCTTGCGCTTCTTCGAAGAAGCGGGCGTCGGAGCATCCGACGGCATTTTATAATTGCACCGCTTCCCGAAGACTAACCTGGCACAATCTAACCTTCTCTTTATAGTGCGCTTATTGAATCTAGCAGAAGAGCGACACCCAACAACGTCGTGCTCAGGCCCTAAACAAGGAATACACAAAGTATGATAGTCTCTATGCGGTATCTGTTTCCCACAAGAAATACAATTATTCACTTTTTCTGACATCCGGTAAACCACTGAGGCAAGAAAAAACTAAAATATTCCCCAACGGGGTACTTAGCCAACTTTGATTCGGTCTGAAACTCCGAAATCGAACAATTTCAGAACGCCAACTGGCACTTGCAACGCTGCTTCTGCATCGGACCATGCGGCAAAAAAGACTGAGGATATGACGTCGGTCATGCGCATTTGTACCCTGACGTCCTGATGTCAGTCAAATGCGCCTTGACCGACGTCAGCCTTATACTTTGATATTCGGGCCGACCGAGGACAGCGGACTACCCAAGTGTAAGGACTGCAGCAATGTGAGATGAAGAACATCTGTACCATTTAATAAAGCAGCATTACTATTGTGTTTCATTTTAAAATGTGCAGAAATTATTTTATCCTCCCCCTCTGATGTTTTATCTCTCTCAAATGCTCCATAAACCTGGTATGGAACATTCTTTTTGTCTTCCCGATGTAAAAGAAATTACACAGACAACACAAAGCATATACCACCCCTTTACTTTCACAGGTAAATAAACCTTTAGATTCAAATCTAACATTATTAATAAACCTAACTGAATCAATAATATGTGTACACGCTGTGCATTTACCACACTTAAAAGTTCCTAAAACTTTAAGTGGCCTTTGTATACTTGCCACCAGCATAACAAAAGCCCCATCCACCAACATACCTTTTATACTACTACCTTTTGTATATGAAAAATAAGGGTATTAAGGTAATATGGCTGCTAAATGTTTGCCCTGCTGTAAATATTTCCAATAATATTTAACCAAACCAACAATCTCTTCACGTTTAATATTATACACGGAGACAAAAATATTTGCTCCTTTTCACACTGCTTGGGCACAGTATTACACTATTGTACTGCACCCCCTTTCTTCTTGTTTTATGTCACATCAACTCTTTTCTAACTCTACACTCTGCCTCCTGCATTTTAACAGAATCATATCCCCTTCTTAGAAAGATATCTGCTGACATTTTAAGTTCCTGCTTCAAAACATCCCTGTCACTGCAAATTCTTGACAAACGTAAAAACTCACCATAAGGAAGAGCTGCTAGCCAATGAGGAAGGTGACGGCTAGGTGCATAGAGATACTGACCACCATCTGAACATGTTCTATGAACCCCAGTAATAACAGACCCACCCCCCTTCCCTTCCAGAACAAGGTCCAAATAAACTACTTTTCTATCTAGTTGTAAACCATCAAAAGACAACCCAAATGGATTACAATGCAAATCAGCAACAAAATTATGTACTTTATCTAAACCACCATCACAAATGAAAATCAAATCATATATGTATTTCTTCACAAAATCTTGTTCAAACAGTAACACAATTTCAAAAAATGCCATAAATAAATTGGCATACATTGGGGTAAATGGGGCCCACATAGCTGTTCCTTGCCTTTGTCTATACAACTGATTATAACAAAAATAATTTTTTAAACAAAACTCCACCATTTCAACTATAAAATTGGAAAATGGGTTGTCCCCCCAAAAATAAGAAACAGCTTTTAAATCATCGGCATGTTTAATCGAGGTATATAAGCTTTTAACATCTAATACCACCCAATACATCTCTTTCCTCCGTGCAATCAAAAGATATTTTCCTCAAAAAAAATCAAAACTATCCTGTATGTAAGCAGTTGTTTTTTGAACACAAGGAAACAACACTTTATGTAATACCAAGCCTACATTATACAAAAAATACTTACATGCCGAAATAATAGGTCTACCTGGGGGGGTCTATCATACTTTTGTGCATCTTTGGCAGACATAAAAAAAAAATGGCCATTTCATTATTCTTCCTTCACAAGTCCTCCTTAACATCTTTTTCTGTGAAATAGCCTAACCTCTCATCTTTCATTAATAATTCATATTCTGCCAAAGCTCTTTCAAATACTTTTTTCTCACATATTTCGTAAACATCCTGATTCTTCAGTTGATCCATACACATTTTATGATATTGTACTGCACTCACAACTACAATTTTGTTGTCTTTATCGGCCGGTTTTATCACCAAATCTTTTCTATTTTGTAATTCCTTTAAAGATTGCCGCTCTTTATATGTTAAATTAAATTTAATGTTCCCCTTAGGTCTCAAAACATCCTCACAAATCCCCAAAAAATTAACCATAGAACTAAAATGAGCCACATGTTCATTTTCAAAGGGAGGAATACATTTGTTCAACATAGGAACATCAAAAGCATCTGTTGCACAACAAGCATTTACACCTTCATCATTAACAGCAGCTTCCTCTATCACTTCATAACATGAATAAAAACTCTCAGATTCTTCATTGTCTAAACTGGAAATGTCAACATTCACTTTATTAGCAAAAAAAACATTCAAGATGCAATTTATGAACAAGTTTAAAAAATTCTTGTTTACCACACGAGCCCTAGGAATATGAACTTAAGACCCATATTCAATACAGCAAACTGCTCTGATGTTAAACAATTTGATAAATTAACTACCATATTAACAGCTGTAAACTCATTACATACATTAACGTTTGGATTTCTTACTGTAGTTCTGTCCATTGTATTGTCCACATGGCCTTAAACTGAATCCCAAAAAATGTATCATCCCTTTTGGGGAGAATGAAGTCCCCACAAATAATCACACTGATAAGGCACTAAGCACACAATCAGTCATGAGGGACTTGGTATCCCAGGCTAAAAGCAAACTGACTTTTGATCACCATATTGCCTCCATTGTACAGAAAGCTTTCTACATGGCCATTTCATTAGTAAGGGTATCTCATCCAGGAACAGGGTGGTCATAACATCCCTGTATGCTTCCCTTACAAGAACAATTAAATACAATGCTCCTTTCAGCATGTACCTCACAAAGCACATGCAGCAGCTAGAGAGCTCCAGGGCCTCAAACATCTACCCTACACAGATAGGCTAAAAGCCCTGTCCCTCTACTCAGTCTCCTACAAACTCCTCTGAGATTACCTCTGTCTGGTATACAAAGCAATCTCAGACCCTGCCCTGATGGGACTTGCTGCATATCTGCAAGTCAAGCTCCACTTGAGTAACCCGCACGAGCAACTCAGCCTGGTCTGTGACATCAACAGGATTTGTTGGCAAGACAGATTTGTGTCCCAGAGACTACCCCGTTTTGTGGAACAGACTCCTTTTCCATGTAAATCAAAGTACCTCATTAACCCTTTTTAAGCACAACCTGGATAACTGGATGGGGAACAGAAAATACTCCCCTGAGATTCCACCCATGTCCCTGCTGGGCAGTGGTATAACATGCTGACTTGTTGGAACATGGGCTAAATTCTTGGCTAGGCTTCTGAGGGCCTCAGGGCCAATAGCCTAGTAACTTCCTATGATCCTATAGGACAGATACCAATGCTTTGAATATTGAAGGACAGACTATTGGATACCATGCCTGAATAGTATTCAAAGAGCCCAGTGGGGCAAATATAGAAAGTGACATAAGATAAACTGTAGATGGGGCAGCACAAATGAGTCTTCCTTTTGAATAGATCTCTATTTACATCACATCTTAATTGATGTAACAAAAAATTTCAAGGGGAAAGAGTGGTGAAGACCCTACTACAAAGATTTGCCCTCTTCAAGATATTTGCCAGTTTTAGAGTAGCAGCTTACTAGGTTGTGTATTAAAAGATAGCAAGCAGCATCACAAAAAAAACTCACAGTATATCAGAAACCATGACAGGAGTCCTTCAGCTTCCCGAGGTTACAGCAGTGTTCTCATTGTCAAGTGGTCAGCAAAATTAAATGCTTATTATGTGAGGTCTAAATGTAGGACGACTCCACAATCAATGTGAGATTTAAGTATGCAAGGTGTTATAAGTTACTGTAACTTCAGGATTTATAAATATTCCTATATCAAACAACAAGGGCTAATGTAATTTCTGCAGTTTCATTCAATGAATCGATTGAGGGTCAGCTTTACATCTAACTAGACCATGACCTTATTAAGAGTATGAACCATTTCCTGTCTTAGATACTCAAGCAGCACCATCAGACATTAAATGCACTGATTTTAAATCCCTGCATTTTAACATTTTTCACAATATTTCCTTGGAATGTCAGACACTATTTACATTAAACAGTAGTACATGTGTTTTTCATTTAAAGGATAAAAATCTGGGTCTGCTACAGAGAGGGCCGGCCTTAGCCGAAATGGCGCCCTAGGCGAAGTAGTGCTCTGTCGCCCCTTAAGCCCCACCTACACCACACTCATGAAACATCCCTATTTGAGCCACACCCACTGGTCATTCCCCAAGAAAGCCACTACAGTCATTTCCTTAAATTATTTAAATGCACAGGAAGAAAAAGATACCTTGTAATGTAGTTAAACTGCAACTACCTTTACATAAGTATTTTCTACTTGAAATACCAGAGCCAGATCATGGACAAATAGGGTTCTGGGAAGGGTAATAGACCGCCACCCCAGACCAGCCCCTCCTGCAGCAACCCCCAGCAGCAGCCCCCTCCTCAGCCATTCCAGTGTTCCATTATTTGGTTATCTCACCAGTTACCACACGTATGTTCTATTATTTGCTTCTGCAATGATTACAGATATTGAAATAGCACAAACACAGATAGCCATTTGTTAAACAAACAATACAGTCTCACAATGAAAACAGACTTAACACAAGCAGTAAACTTCTCTGCCCTTGAAACTCATTCATTGAAATGGCAAAACTCACATTCATTGAAACAGCATGAAAACCCACATTCATAGAAATGCACCTGGTTGGTGGAGAATTAAGTTCAACTTTGGGCTGTTTTCAAAACAGACTCCTTGCACACATTTTTTTAAGGCCATGCATACCATGTATTTATTCTTTAATTCACTTTCCTGATTGTATTGAATTATATTCCTTGTATTATATTCCTTGTATAATACAGCACCACTTGTTAGAATATGTTTTAAATTTGTAGTTAGACATTCTTTTAATAAACAATGAAACAAAATTTATGAACCAAATACTACCCATTTCAGAAAATTTCAACAATAAAGGGCCACTCTAGACTTCTGTCATTACAATCCCCCAATATTAACTCCACACGCACAATCTCTGCAGAAGTAAAATCATCTGAATTCCACATTAAAGAAATCTGTAACTAATGAAGAGGTTGCTACTGGCAAACAACTTTACATATCAATGTTATCTACAAATTCAGCTTCCCTTGAAAAATTAATTGCCTATATTACATTAAAACATTGGTAAGTTGGTAATATTGCAATAGGAAATGACTAACAAGTTCACAATCACTAGGTATCTCATACAAAAGGCCATACTGAGGAGTGTAGAACCCATATCCCCCCTTATAATGCACCAAATAATCAATAATCATATAGGCACTGCATATCAGCACTCCATCTACATGGTGTGGGAGTGGAATCCACAGCCTTCTGCACCAAAGGCAATTATGCTACTAACACTGCTTTCAGATTTTACAACACAGTGTGCCATTTGATAAACAAAAAACAGCTAGTTGCACATTGAAAACATTTACACATTAGTGTGTTAAATTTGTAGTTTTGAACATTTTTCCAGTAAGTAATGAAACAAAATGTATGACCCAATAATGACAAACCTGCCCATTTCAGAACATTTTAACCATAAAAGGCTTCTCAAACAGCATCAGTCAATGAGCACAATCTCTGCAGAAGTAAACATCATCTGAATAATTATACATTAAAGAAATCTGTAACTAATGAAGATGCTATTACTGGCAAACAACTTTACATTCCACTGTTCCATCTACAAATTCAGTGCTTACTGCCCTTGAATAATTAATTGCCTAGGCTGCATTAAAGAAAAAAATGTTACACTGATAATATTGCAACAGAGGATGACTGAGAAACAGACAAGTTCATAGTTACTAGGCATATTAAACAAAGGACGGCACACTAAGGAATGCAGAACCCCTATCCCCTCTCAAAATGCAACAAATAAATCAGCAACTAGAACATTACATACCATGCCTCCATAACTCAGCACAAGAAATCTGAACGAAGCTGAAAATAAAGGGGGGGGGGGGTCAAAGGTCCCCAAACAGGGACAGATTATAAATATTGCTCTTATAGACTTAGAAAGTTGCTAGAATAACAGCATTTGTCTTAGCATGCATTTTCTGAAGGAAATGAAGGCTGAAAATCAAATGCATTATTGACTGACATTTCACCTTAGTGATTTATCAGATCAAATATTTTAGATGGACAAGACAAAAAATGTGAGGCAAAATCTGGGAACTATATAACATTATGGACAATGGAGATCTATGTCTCAGCACTCTATCAATGGATGCATGGGCTTTGGGGAGAAGGAAACTGACCAGGGGTGTTAGCTGCAAGAAAAAAGTGATAGCTGTGGGGAGGGGTAAAGTGTGTGTGGGGGGGCAAATAATAGGTTGAGAGCTCTGATCTTCAATAATACAATGCCCCACTCACTGTAAGATTCATCAAAAAAGGAAATCTTAAATCACAGCCATTTTTTCACCTGCAGCAATCCATGATGAAAGACTGTAATGTTTACTGTTAAGAGAAATTAACAAAATGCTGCCATTTACTTCTGCTACCTGCATGGAGTTTATACTCTTCTCCTCCCACCTAACATATAAAACATGTTGAAATTTCTCCATACCTCTCAACCAGCTTCCAATATCAGATCCACAGATGCAGGTCTCAGTAAGCAAAATAGTGATCTCCACATTTCCAAACGGCCTTGTAAAAGTACCAGCAGCTTCGGGGGGGGGACTGAAATTTACAGTGAGAGTAATATAGCACTTTATATATATATATATATATAGGACCCTAATCATTTATGGACAGCTATAGCTGCATTAAGGTTTTAAAGATGATATAATAGCAAACAGGAAGCTAGACTTCACGGCACACATGTAACATGATGGTACCTGGCTGCAACAGTAAATAGCCTGGTAACAGAGTTTTTCTGCTAGCTTAAAGAGATCAGTTTCAGAATCAGGAAGTCCCAGGTAAAGGGCATTATGTGAAGTAAAGGTAGGATAAAACAGTAACATGAACAGGTTTTGTAAGATCCTCTCAAGGAATAAGGTGTTCGATCATGGAGATATTCCACAAGTAGAAACTTAATTATTTATCCACTGTTTGCATTTGGTCCCTAAATATTAGCCAGTTCCCAAGGATCATGTTTAGACCATGCAGCTTACTTAGCCGGTTTAGTAGTGGCCGATATAATGGATAAAAGTGTGTGTGTGTGTGTGTGTGTGTGTGTGTGTGTGTGTGTGTGTGTGTGCGTGAAAAAATGCTTCTGAGATTGAGATGTTTGTACGTTTGATTGCTAAGTGTTCAATCAGTGATCCACAGCAATACATACCTGGGTAATCTTACTTTTATTGCATATTTCATTTTGTTAATGTTATGGAGTGTCACAGTAGAAAATAATTCTAGTAATCTGAGTTTCCCATTAGAGCCTATACCTGTTCATGTACCAGAACAAACACTATGCATGCTACTATGTATGAAGACATGTTTGTAGCAGCTCTTATTCAGAAGTGAGAGACCAACACCTAAAAGCCCTGAGACATTAACAAGTAAGGATGATTCTAACAGAAATATTGAGAATCCTGATTCTACCTGCAATGCCATTAAACCATTTTTGTTGGGTTCTTCAATCCCCTCTGCACCTCCCTATGGGAGCTTACCCCCTTTCCGATCACTGGACCTCAGGCCTAGAGGAGTGATTCATAACATCTAACTAGGCATATTCCGTGGATATGTAATGCATTCAAGGAAAACAACTACAGTTTTCAGAATTTAGCAGGAACACAACTACTGTAGCGTGGGCAGGTTTCAAGTTGCCCTTTGCCTGACTGGAATGGTTCTGAGATATCAACCTAGGACAAGTTGATATGACTGATCGTATAAGAAACATACCTATTAGAGGACATTATCAGAGACATAAGATAACAGCTCATTAAGAAACTTCAGGGCCTAGATGGGAGCAGGAATGTTTAGTTTGACAAGAGTCTTCAGTGAAATAGGCAACAGAAAAAGCAATTATTTTATAAGCTAAATCTTATACAAATCTTAAAAAAAAAAACCAGCAGAAGATATAATTGATTCACATATTTCTTTTAACTAAGCTTTATAGGAAATTTAGTTTGACAAGATTCTTCAGTGAAATATTCAGCAGAAAACTAAGCAATTAATTTATAAGCTAAACCCTATCCAAATCTTAAGAAAAACCATAGTAGCAGATGTAATTCAATCAACATTATTATCTTGAGTTCTTTTAGTAAAACTGTCTTTCATCTATATCACCCTGTTAACTGCTTACATCATAATCAATTCACAGAGCAGTACAAAGCTGTTCTACATCTCAAGTGAGAAAACTATATGGTGATTATGTACTTTAATCAATCTTATACAGTGTTACCTTTCTTTACTCATCTAAAACCTAGGAGTTGAAGTCATTAGAATTCACTGCAAACAGACCCTGTTTAAGATATATAAGTAACTTTTTTGAGGCAAAAATTGCATATCCATTCTTCCCAGAAGGACTTCTGAGGTAGTGGGGTTCTCTGAGTCTATAGTCCCTGCCACATTTTGAAAGTTTATACAACCTGATCATAAGGTACTATCCTTTCAGACAAACCTTATTAAAAGCTGCTATTTCCAAACACACACACACACACACACACACACACACACACACTTTCTCTCGCACACAGAAGCCCAGTGTAAACTACACAGACACACACATGCACTTACCTTCTTTTTAATCTGAATAGCCCACACACGTACACGTGGCGTTAACCCTTCTGCTTGTTTATTGCTGTTGCAACTGTAGAACGTGTTTACATCCATGTTGGCGTGCGTGGATGTGACGCATGTATGTTCCTCCTTAAAGGAGAAGACTCCACTACTGACTCCACTACCGTGGAGTGAAGATTTTTTTAATTTTTTTTGTTAATTCTTAAAGTCCTGGCCAACCTGGAAGTATAAAAGTGGGAGGGGCGCTCTCTTCCCCCTCCTCTCCCTATGATTCCAGCGCCCTATGGTTTATTTATTTTAATTAATTTATAATAAGAACAGTAAATTAATTAAAATAAACAAACACAAATTGCGACCTTTACAAGGCCTTCTTGTACAGCGCCCTAGGTGATCGCCTAGTTCGCCCACGCCTAAGGCCGGCCGTGGCTACAGATGACATAAGGGAAATCATCAAAAAGGGAGAGAAAGACAAATAGATTCAACACACCCTCTTCAATGAATCCTTCATTGATCTGAACGTGAATAAGAGTTTGAATGGGCAGAGACCCTCTATATGCCTTATACCTAAATATAGCCAACACTGGGGAATAACACCTAAAAGTGCACGTTGTGTCTTTGCAGAGGGAGAGAATGGTGACAAATGGATTCAGCCATGAGGGTGTGCTACTCAGCCAATACACTTCCTTTTATTATTTACTCCTGATCCCAAAGAAATATTTTTTGTATTAAAGTTCCCATGCTGAATCCCAGGAATAAATATTAAAATGTAGTGCTGTTCGCTTCAGAGCAATAAAGAGTTGATGGGCATTTGTCACAAATAGTGAAGCATTTTACCCATTTCTTCAGCTTTCAGGAGTTTAGAAGGCAGAAGAAACTTTGCTGTTCATTAACTACCATTATCAAATTATACAGGTGCAAAAAGGGCACAACTTCAGTGGCAGAAAGAAAGGTAATTGATGACCTTAGTGCAAAATTCAGAGAAGGAGCTGTTCCTTCAGCAGTACAGAACTCGTGTCAGTGACCATCAACCAAAAATATCCCAAATTTTAATGACAACAGCTATGGCTCAGGTTAAGTTCCATTATTTGATAACAGTTGTCTTTTCTCAACGAGATAGCCCAGTTGCATTGCTGTGGTAGAAAAACAGTGTCTTGACTGGTCAGACTGTCCGCCTTACATTGTGCTGCCTTGCCCTTTTTAATAACATATACCTTTAACCTCTACCTTGACTAGAGTGCAGACTTATCCCTTGCAAATAGCAAAAGGACCCTGCCACCTGGCTCTCTCACAGGGTAATAATTCCAGACTATGCCCCAGGAAACTGGGGTTCAACTAACAGCTCCAGCACTGAAGGAGCCGGGAAGGAGGGAATGAAAGGGCATGGACCATTTTCTTCTCCTCCTCTAGGTAAGGAAGGGATTGTGCGCATTTGGGTACACACTGGTTGGTATTGAGTTGGTGCTGACTTTCTGGTGGAAAACAGGAAGCTGACCGCTAATGTTTGGAGGTAGGGCACAGATGCCTAGAGGGAGCATCCATTGCAGATGTGAGGCACTCTCCTCCAGTGTCACCCCATTGCTTGCCCCTTTCCTATGCCTCATCAGGTACACTTATTATGTATGCGGAAAACTAAGAAAAAAAAATCTTTAACCATCCCTGATTAATATCTGAATTATGGTCTCTCCTAGCCAATCCTCGCCCCAATGACAGGGAACAAATTAGATGACTGAGTTTCAGGTCTGATGACTAAGACACAGTGGGGCACAGATTAAAAAAAAAAGAAAGAAAAGGGACTCTCCTACTCCCTCAGAGCAATTACTGAGGGGCCAATTTCTTGGATAATATGCAAGATAAAGCTGATTTGTCACAAGCAATACATATTGGACAGTTGAAAGCCTTGGCAAGTCAATCTAGTGAGTGCTTGAATTCTGAGCTGCTGACACATGTTTAGAGACTAGGTCAGCAAATTTAATGTAAGTGTGCTGTACCCTAATTAGAAAATAACTCCTTTTTTTGAACAGCAACAGAAAAAAAAATCCTGCTGACACCTGGGGAGTTGTCATACTATGTGGGGAAAATCAGAACTAACTTTATTATTTTATAGCTGTGACTAAGAACCTACTCATTCCATCATCTTGATCTGACGGATGAGTCTTCAGGTGCTTGTTGGATCTGAGCCAGCAAAGCTGCTGCTCTAGCCTTAAGCTCCTCTATCTTTTCTCTCCCAAAATGCACCTGTCTTGTCTAAGCTAGCTTCCCTAAAAACTTGTTTGCTACCTTTGCGTTTGAAAATGATCTTTGAATCACTTACAGCAATGTGCTCCTTGCCTTATTTTTTCCTGTATGTGAGTTTTTTCTTAGACATACTTCATCAGTCAATGTATTTATTTGTCTTTGTTGACCAGGAAAAGTTCAACTGGGTAAAACCCATTTTTAGTGGAGGTCCAGGGAAAATATGTATATTTATAATTGGAGAGTAAAAACATCTATACATGAACTTATTTACATTTTTTTTAATATATGTAAATATTTCTTATATGAACATAGCATTTTAACCCAAAACACAACACAAAAATTGACATAAATTGGCTAATTATTTAGTAGAGAACTAACATACCATTACAATTACTATATTTATAGCATGATGCCTGCAGGAAAAAGATCAGACTGGGGTGTTTTTGAGTTTAGTAATAATTTACAGACAGATAAATAGAAGGCACCTTAAAAATGATGAGAGATCAAAAAGAAATTAAGGAAATTAGCAGGAAGATAAATGGACACAGGAGAAATTGTACTTGGTGTCTATCAAACCTAAGACATTAATCATATTAATCACTGCTGCACAAACCTTAATTATATGGGTTATATCCTACCAATGATATAATTGCTGGCCAGCTTCCAAAGCTGCAGGGCACCTTCCATGTGTCCAACCTTTCAGACAGTTCAAGTTGAATTGACTAAGACACATTTGGACACCAAGCCTTCCAGTACTTTGTCAGTGAAGAGTAAGGCTTTGAAGTGCTGATAATTGGTTTTGTGCTGTTCTTTTACTGGGCGGATACATTCAAAAACCTTCCATTTTCTAACTATTGTTTGTGCTTTATCACTTTCCTCTTCTGGAAAGTTATTTTAAAGTTAGAAGTTTTGTGTTTTAATGGACAGTCAAGAGACTGCACTGTACTTTTAAATGAGAGCACTCTTTTTGCCTGTCAAGTTAGAATGTTGTGTAAAGAAACTGAAAAAACTTTTTTCTGTGGGGAAATTGTATTTATTTTAATTTCTGGGTCTGGCAGATTTTTTTTATGTGATTTTTCACTGTTTTCCTGTGCAAAAAGTTACTTTTAAAGATTTGTAGTTTTTACTGGCGTTTGCTGCTTCGCTACCCCAGGAAAACAACATAATTTTTGGACTGAACATGGAAGAAACTACTGGTGCCATTGTCAGTCCTTCTCCCAGCCACAAAAAGATAAAAGTTAAGCAAGCAGTCTTTGCCACCATATCAGGTTAGCAATTTGCCTCAGCCACAGGTGGTAAGTCTGCTGTGGCCATTTGTTGTACCTCAGACTACTCATCTTTTACCCAGGATCCTTCTGGTACAGCAGCCACTGTCAGTATGGACTTGGGGGTTAGCCACATCCAATAGGCTGTTGAGGTTCCCTCAGTGGGCAAGAGAGGACTACTCTGGTCAGTCCTAGGAACAGGGAAGGCTTCTACTCTGGTCAGTCCTAGGAACAGGGAAGGCTTCTCTGTGAGTCAGAATGCTGTGCTCACCCCTGATGAAGCAGCTGCTGCCATTAATAACAAGGTTGTCCACATTTTTCCTGTCCAAAAGAAACAGAAAACTAAGCAAATGTCTACTCGTCCCCAAATTTCCTTAGACAGGAGTAGTTTACTGGGTGTGGATCAAGGTTTATTTCAGGTTATTGATCCTTCTTGTAAGGCAGTTTCTGATAAAAGAGAGGAATACATTTTTTTCTGAAGAGATTCAAGATTCTGAATCTGGGCAGGAGGATGAAGGGACAGATACAGAGTTTTTGCCTCATATTTAATTCAGACTCTAGGACAGCTCAGTTTCTGATTCTCCCTGTGGGGGCTTCTCTTTTTCTGCGACTATTGCTAGAACGTATCAGTGTTTTCAGTGGGAGAGCACTGATGTTTCTCAGTCCCTCAGAAAATACAAGAAATTGTAGAGAAGGGATTTCCAGTTCCTACATTTATTCCTCCTGTTCTACCTGCAATTTTCTTGACAGCCAGCTGCCCCTAAAAACATATAGAATGTGTGAAGTTCCGCAGTCTTTTAAGTTTGTATATACTATGCCCATACCTGATTCAGCAACTATAGCTTTAGTTGATCCCACTGCTGCTAAACGCTTAGTTAATTCCAATCCTGCTCTTTCTGATAAAAATGGGAAAATTATTGATAACTATGGAAAAAAAGTATATACTTCTGCAACTTTGATTTTCAGAATTGTGAATTCTCAGGCTCATATATTAAAGCATCTTACGATGAATTGTGAAAGTATGAGGAATGTTTTATCTCCCCTATCTTTTTGTGAAGAAAAATCTGTTTTAAATAATTTTGTTTCTTCTATAGCACAGTTCACTGCTCATTGTTTACAATGTGTGTATGACTCTTGATACTTTTTCTGGGGCTATGACTACTGATCCTGTTTTGAGGAGGTTTGCATAGCTGCATTATGTGAACCTCCAGATGACATTTGAATTCATTTGGGCAGTGTTTTAGTTTTTGGCCCTTCTGCAGATGTGAAGAAAGGGGTAAATCTGATCCAGGGAATATCTAAGATGTTTCAGTCGTCCTTTTCCAGTATTTCTAAGGGATTCTCTAAGTCCTCATTCAACTTTGGCAACAAGAAGAATAAATGGTGTCAAGAAAATACAGGTAAACAGACATTTAAGAAGAAATGGTAAGGGGGTTCCAAATGAAAGTCCTGAACTTCAAAACCAAAGACAGTCCAACAAGTCTGAATGAATGTTCAAGAGATCCTGTGACCCCCTTCCACCCTGGCCCTTTTTTCTTCCAGAAAGTTTGAATCTCAGTTTCTACAATTCCAGCAATGTCCATACACTATGCCTTATCTCAGAATGCTGTTGAGATCCTTACGGCATCCCAAAAGGATTCTACTCAGAAGGTGTTTTAGTAAATTAAATTGTTTCACACTATTGTCTGCCTCACAAAGTATAAATCCTCTCTACACTTCTATTCTGGAGATATTACATTTCAAGTCAAACCTGCTTGATTCAGTAAATCTGTATATCTAGGACTTGTTCATTGTAAGATCTAGGAGAAACAGAATGTCCAACCTCAGTTTTTACATTATGATCTTATTTAGAAGTCTAGCTGAAAAATCAGCATATTCTTACTTTTTTCTCATCTTCAAAAACGGAAAGATTTCCCCATCCACTGCAGTAGTTTTTCAGGGAATTTTGAATTATGGTCCATGCAGTGGAAAGAGTGTGGGTTTTTATAGTGGAACAAGTAAACTTCTACTTTCAGCCAAGGTAATGAAGGAGCATCACTGGCTATGGCCGTCATTTTCTGAGATTTATTCTTGAACATGCCTTACACTAGCTGCTCTGTTTAGAAAACATGTTGTTATAGTACTTTATATCACAAGATCCTTTATTTTAGTTACTCATGCCAAGACATAGGTTCATAGGTAGGTACTAAGCTATCTGCCCGAAGACATTTATAAGCCTAGCCGGAAAGTGTTAGCTTTCGCCGCCCCCTTAGATTAGTTCCCTGTGCCTCTGTCCAGCAGAGCCATTGAAGTGATCCCCAGGGTATACTTTGTTTCCCATCCACTCGTCAAGGTTCCTCTTCAAGAGGGTTAGCGAGGAGCTCTGCCTAATGTAGATTGGAATCCTGTTCCAGAGCATGGGAAGTCTCTGGGACAGGAATCTATCCCTCCAGCACATCCTATTTATTGTTGTGGTGAAGTTTAAATCTCTAGAGTGTGTGGCTCGAGGGGATATGTTTTTCTTTAGGTGGAGCATGTTTATAAATTCTGGGTTGGACATGGCCTTTTATGTCAGGCAGAGATCACCTCTGAGTAGGCGGTATGCAACAGAGTATAGCTGGAGTTCAGTCGAGCTGCATAAGGCATCTGTTTGAGGCCAGTGATCCTCTTGGTGAGGTACTTCTGTGGTCTTTCCAGCTGCTGCAGGTGTCTTGTAAGGTGCATGCCAAATGGAGCATTGTACTCTATGGTGGATCTGATGAGTGATGTGTATAGGGGCACAATGACCTCCTTTGATCTGGATGCAACCCTTTTGTGATTAGGTGGGCCACACAAAAGGAAGGAGAGGTTACTATCTACTTGGGTCCCCAGATGCCTTATTACGTCTTCCGTATTTAGGGGGCTACCACCTATGTGATAGTTTGCGGGTACTATGTTTTTTCCAAAGGGGATGACTATGCACTTTTTGGCATTTAGATTGAGGCCATGGTTTTGACACCAGGTATTTGTCTCAGCGAGACCCTTCTGAAGGATGTCTGTGTCAGCCAGAGAGTCAACTATAACCCCTAGTTTGCAGTCGTCTGCGAACTTGGTCAGCCATAGACCTCCTGTGCTTGCCTGTACCTCTGAGAAGTATACGCTGAACAGGAGGGATCCTAGGACTGAGCCCTGGGGAATGCCACTTGTAACCGGTTTAGAGTCAGACCTAGCTCCCACAACTCTTACCATGTGGGTTCTGTCCGTGAGCCAGTTGGCAACCCATCTCGTGAAGTACGGGTTTATGTTCAGGCTGGTGAGCTTGTCTATAATACCTGAATGGGGAATGGTGTCAAAGGCCTTTGTGAGGTCCAGGTAGGCAGTGTGGACCACCTTTCCCTCATCTATAGCCTTGGTAATGGTCTCAAAAAAGTCCACCAGGTTTAGGAGGCATGATCTGCCCTTAAAGCCAAACTGGGTAGAGTCCAGTGTTTGGAGGTTCCCAATGTCTCTGTTAATGAGATCCATGATGATGCGCTCCATAGCTTGCAGACCAAGCTAATCAGGCTTATAGGGTAATAGTTCCTGGGGTCTGTTGTGGCCATACCTTTGTGGAGCGGAATAACCAATGATGTGTGCCATTCTATGGCCACATAGCCTGTGGAGAGGCTAAGTTTGAACAGTGTGTTTAGGTGAGGGTTAGTTAATATTTGAGCTTGTGTAGGACGCAGCCTGGGACACCGTCCGGTCCCATTGATGCTGTGTTTTTGGCTTTGGAGAGGGCTGTTTTAACCTGAGTGTCTGTGATTTGAGGGGCACTACATTCTTTTGGTATGGTTATAGGCCCTTTTGGGGCTGAAGTTTGCAATGAACCTGTCTGCCAGGATGTTGGCGATATTGGTCGGTTCAGTGTATTTTGTGCCATTCTGCACTAACTCCGAGCAGATTTGAGAATTGCCACTTAGATTCTTGACATAGCTAAAGAATGCCTTGTGTTTATCTTTCCCTTGGCAATTTTTCTTTCAAAGCTAGCCTTGGATGATTTTATAAGGGATCGTAATTTTTTGCTGATACTGATCAGGGATGTCTTCCCTTCTTGGAATTTTACTCTTTTCTGTACTAGTTTCCTCCTTCCATTGTATAGTTTGTTTATGGTAGGGGTCCACCAGACTGGTTTCCTTTTCTTGGAGGAGTGAGTCTTGGTTTTGCTTGGGATAGCACAATCCATGCATTCTTGTAGGTGCCCATAGAGTGCATTTGTAAAGAATTTTGCAGCTTGGACAGTGGTATCCTTTAGCATGGGGGCTTTGAAACTTTCCACCTCCATCTTAAGTAACGTGAAGTTTGCTTTTGAAAAGTTTTTCACAGTGGTTTCTTTGACCGGGGGTGGGGGCGGAATGTGGATATCCAGAGTGATTAGTTTATGGTCAGATCTAACCAGTGAGGGGTTGACCTCCGTTTTGGAACACCAGTCACCCATGTTGGTGATGGCCAGGTCCAATATGTTGTCACCTCTGGTGGGGGTGATGACCAGTTGATCCAGGGCATTAGAGTTCATAAATCCTAAGAAATGTTGGGCAAAAGAGTTAGTACTTTAGTAGCTCTCCAAGTTAATGTTTGGATAATTGAAATCAGCCAATATCAGGGTGTTTGGTAGGACCTTTAGGTTTCCCAGTGTTATCAGAAATGCGGAATGGGGGCCCTGAGACATGGTGGGTGATTTGTAGCAAGCTACAATTTGGATTGAAGTTTTGCCCATTGTTAGTTGCACGTGGATGATCTCTGAAGCATCGTGCTGTGCCACTAACCTGGAGGTGTGGGTATCCTTGATGAATATGGATATGCCCCCGCCTTTTGTATTTCGGTCCGGGTTTTGTGGTCAAAATGTATGGTACGAGTTGTAGCCTGGTAGTGCTGGGGTGCTCTCTGGAGCCTTAAACCAGGTTTCTGTTACTGCACATATATTGATTTTCTCCATATTGAGGAGTGCCTCGAGTGTATGCATTTTGAGGTTTACACTTCTGGCATTGAGTAGCATTACCCTCAGTTTTTTGTTACTTGTGCTATTTACAGTGGTGGGGTTCTCTTTTGACCCTTGCCTAAAAAAGGCACTATGGGGATGGCAAGAGTCTTGGCCAGTATTTGAAAGCCTAAGGGTGACAGGTACAAGCCGTCTCTAGTGAAGCAGGGTGGCTTGTCGAGCATGTCATCCCAGACTGACAGACACTGGATCCCCTTTGAATGACACCAGAAGCTAAGCCAATTGTTGGAATTGATAATTTTTTTTTTATATATACTGTGGTATCATTCTTGGTGAGGGCAGAATGCTACTCAGGGTCAGGATCATACCAGCCTGGGCTATATGATCAGAGAGCTCCTCCATGTCTCTTTTCATGTAGTCCAGGGAGGTATGGCTCAGGTCATTCACACCAACATGGACAATGACAGAGTCATATTTGTACTTATTCTGGAGTGACCTGAGTGCTTGTGTTATGTGGCGGATCCAGGCACTTGACAGGCAGTTAACAGTAACCTTCTCCTTGTTCAGCCTAGTGAGTGGGACTTCAGTGTGCCTGACTATAGAGTCACCTATTACTAGTATGTTGGTATGTTATTTTGACTTAAGGCTGTGATTGCGTGACACACTGGTTTTGTGAAGTATGTGTTTCATGGTTTGTTTTGGGGAGGTGGAGGTTGCTTGGATGTCTGCTTGGGAGGTCTCTGTTGCTTTTGCAGATTTTTATTTAGAGCCTCCGAGTATGTTTTCATGTATTTGTGTGTGTTTTTTGCCGGTGCTGGTTTCATAGGTCTATGTGAGACTGGTGGTGTGATGCAAGTAATTACCTTCTCCTCTTGACTGCCTGGTCCCGTCTTGGGTTGAGAGAGCTTAGCCTCCAGTTTGGCTGCATAATTGCATCTCTCGCATGTATTAGTGTTTGGAGGTAGGAGGAGAGGGTTGTCTGTGTACATGAGGCAGTTGTAACATTGCCTCAAAATGCCCAGATTCACCAGTTGGACCAGAGAGTACAACTGAAACTGCCCTTTGGACATGCCTGGATAGGTACAGTGAATGGTTTTACTGATTGGCTGGTAAGGTCGAATAGAGAGCCTTGTCCTTCTCTACAGTATGGTGGGGTCTAGTGCTAAGGTTTATTAGTGCTTGCTATGAGTTTTGAGCAAGTGCTGGGCTGAGAAGTGAATGGTTTGAGTGCTTAAGTTGAAAGTTTGTCTAGTTCCACGGGAAAAATTGAAGAGTAGACTTTGTGGAGTCGGGAATACTTATACCCCAGCTAACCATGCAAATGTGGGTTTTATAGCAGGGAAATGAAAGAAATTAGCCCAAATGGCCAGTAAACTACTAATTTATGGGCTGAAACCACTCCTCCAGGGACAGATAGGCTGCTCAAAGCTCCCCTCTCACAGGTGAACAGAGAAACTTCCTTCTATCCAAGTAAGGTATGGGCAAACACAGAAACTTGTAACACAGCCCTGAATTCAGCACTAACCTGAAAACTGGACTATACTAGCTTAGAAAGGCGAGAAAACAAGTTTTTTTTTTCAGAAAATAAAGCAGATACAATCAAAAAACACTTTAAATGCACAGAAATGGCTATCACACTTGAGTGTGTACCTACAACAGTTAAACAGGTAATTCAAACACAAATGACTTTGTTAAAGTGCAGGCAGTAAAATAAGTACAATATATAGCTGAAACAAGCTTTTTAAAATCACAGAAACCCTAAACAATCGGAGTTTTAGGCAGAATTAGCTAAAGGCAGCAAGAAAATGCAGAAGAATGATACTTAATCACTCCAAAGTCTCTCTTTTGTCTCTCTGCTGCTGTAGAACTCTGCAGGGCACCAGGCAGGAGCTTGCTGAGCTGATTTATGAATCCTGGCATACTTTCTTAAAAGTAGAGTAGAAATGATTACTCTTTCACCTTCAAATAACAATCCTTGAACAGCAGAAAGCTCATCATAGTGTGGAAAACGTAATCTGATGATATATGTGGAGGCTTAGCATGGTTGAGCCACCTGCATAATGCCATCACTTGGCAGTTGAAGTTCCAATCATCTCCTGTACATGCGTTTTACAAACTGAAGGTTTTCTGATGACACTGGCAAATATGATACCATCAAAATGCACCCCCAAGTCTTTCTCTAAGAGATCTTCCTTGCACTAATTTAGATATGTTGTGCTCAGAATATGAATAATATGCATTAGTTAACACACCACCTACTCATTTGTCTTGTCATATTTCATAAAAGACAGCAATAATCTTTGTAGACACACTGGTGCTTTTTGTAATGATTTGTAAAGATGTTTTGAAATGTTTTATGGTCCGACTACACTGCAGTGCTCTTAATGTAAATATAGTCCTAGAATATTTGACAGCCATAGGCTATGGAACCCCTTTTGGTATCTGTATGTAATACATTCAGGCATCTATCAATGCTCTAGATGCATAAGGTATTGGTATACCCTCTTACAATAGCTCAGCACCTAATTCTTGCCGATTGACATCAATTAGCAAACTAGTAAGCAGTGTTTGATTACAGATCTTGAGTTGTAATGCTGAAGTAGCTAGCTGTTTAAGTGACAAAAAATACTCTGTTCTGATGGCCATCATGACAGTACATTATACCTTAGTGGTACTGGGACATCTGATAAGTGAGGGATAAACCTGGACAGAGACTGTATCATGCATATCAAACACAAAAGAGATTATTTCTCACTATGCTTTTAAAAGTAACAATGGCTTTTATCTTGCCAGGATTTGTTGTTAAGACGTGATTCACTGTTTTTGAAAAGTCACACACATTTGGCAAACTGTGAGACCTCAAGCTGTCAAGCAGCTCCACTGGAAGTGTACTGGGGTCCTGCCTTGTAACATCCCAAACTAAAATGCCATCAGACATGTTCAACACTTATACAGCTCTTCTACTGTTGTTACTACTGAACTTGTAATTCTTCTGGAGTCAACAAGACCGCCAAATGTAAGGTTATTGAAAGTACATAGCTTAATCTTTCAAAACCCCTAGTTTGCTTCAAGGACAGTCAAAAATTAACATTTGGCATAGTCACTTCTACATCTTCAATAGTCTGAAGTGATTATGCTGTCTTTTCATTCATTTTTTAGGTGCAGATTCTCATTCATCCTGTTTCATGACAGTTACCCTGCTATTCACCTATGGTGTCAGTTCAGTCCGTTTCAATAATGCCCATATATTTTATGCATTACAGTTTCTATTCACTTTTAATTCATAGTATAATTGATGCCCTTTGTGGAACGTTAAGCACTACCTCAGAAGGAAATTATGTTATATTCTGCCTGCAGACACCCTAAACCTTCAGACAGATCATACTTACTAACAATATGCTCTCTCTATTCTGCAATACACATGTGTCTTTCTGTGGCTAATGATTCTGAATGTCTTATGAGATATGACTCACAGACACTCTTATTTCCCCTGCTTGTCAGAGTAGCTTCTTTAACACTAAAACCAAGTTTCTGTGAACACTGAACTTGCATCAGCTAATGAGGTGTTACATCAGTAGTACAAGGAGATGGCATACCCTTGCTAAAGCTCATTACAAGTTGAACCCTAATAAGCAGGAGGGACACACACAATGGGAGTACAGTCAGTTCTTAAAAAGAAAACCTACTGACTCCTTCAATGCATTTAACAAAATAAATAAAAATAATTATACATAAATGAATATATCACTGTTTTTGTTAGTTGTGTATTATTAGCCCTTTAGATAGTTCTGCTGTGTATTTATAGTGGGTAGCTGTTAAGTGATTTTTTCATGGTTAACTGTGTGTTTGCTGTTTTTTATTTTTTTGCTTCAAAAATAGATTACCCTAAGAAGAGTTTTAAAAACTGTGTAAATATGGCCATAAATCCCCCCACTCCCACCCCCCGTGACACCCTGGAGTTGTGTCTGGTATATCTGGGAGTGGAACAACTCTCTGCAGACTGCCTTATGTAAGGCCTTTGGACCATTCTCCCTGCAAAGCCACAGGAACACACTTATTTTAAAGGGGTTGTTGTCCCTTCATGCTTCAGAGGACAAACCCACAAAGGAAAGAGAATGGAAAAGGCAAGAGAGGAGGAGATAAAAGAGAGATAAAGCCAATGATGCTGGTGTTTTATATACTGCAGAAATTCAGAGAACATCTTTCTCAAATCCAGTTCAAGTTTCTTCTTCAGTCCTCATTGTTTCAGAGCCAGTTGCTATTGCTGGTAAACCTGGAAAGCATTCACCCAGCTGGACTTCATCTGAGAGGGAGCTTCCATGCTTCATATCTTGACCACTTTCTACTTTGTTCATGCTGTCTTTCAGGTCCTTCTGTAGTGCATCAGATCTGGATTGGGAACCTATGATGAGGGTTTTATAAAGACACAAATTGAGATGGGTGTCCTCCATTCCACTTGTTCTCAAGAGCCAATCTGACTAGCCCTTCCTCTATGATTCCACTCCTTTCCTGGTGAATGTTTTGGTATTGGAAGTATCAAAACTAACAGAAGCCTGTTCCTCTGGTATATCCTGGTCCTCTGACCTTGGCTCTAGGGATTTTTAATCTAATGCATTTGCTATACAAACCCTCACTGTTGAGTCTTAAGATTGAGATCTCAATCCTGAGTCTTCAACATTGACCCTTTAGTCTAGGCCCTCTAATTCTGTTTTTGGTGTGAATTTATCAGTGATGTTCACATCTTCCTTGAGGGGATATCCATGGCTCCCCAGGGAAAGTTCTTTGTATCCAACAGATATGGGACTGGCTTTAAAAATTCTGGTGTGTTTGATAGCTTCTCCACAGAGGACATGGATGCAGAAGCCATTAGTGCTGTTTGTTAAATGTTTCCTTAACACTTTGCTTGTGGTCCTGCTCTTCTGTCAGGTGGAACACTAAGCCTAGCCTCAGAGGTACCAACACATCTCTCACCCACTAGCCACTCCTAAGTGTGACCTCTTTTCCTGATCATATAAATTTACCTATCACTATGGATGGACAATTTCCCCAGTTTCTCCAGCCAGACTGGTCAACATGGGCATCCTGAGGCAATGTAGCAATTGCTTCATGTTCACAGACAACCCTTTACTTCTAGTTCACACAAAGACAACGTGTGAGAGATGCAACTATATTAATAAGCTTGAATCTATCCTGTCTCACACACCAATCAGTACATATGACAATGAGTAGGTAGACAGCATGTACACCTCACCTCCTACTCCACCCAAACCCAGATTATACATACCTACATATGCGGAGGTTCTCACCAGAAACACCAGAGATATCCCAAACACAAACACAAGCACGTTACACACAATACTTCCTCAGCAGAACTCATTATACATAATAGCTCAAGAACCAGTGTCTCACCGGTCAAACCTTTTAGGCAAAACACAATATTAAACATATTAGTCATAGTTGATTCCATTGTGAGACACTGATGTCCCTCTCACCAGGCTGGATAGGAAAAGTTTCCAATCAACTGTCTGTCAGGTGCCAGGATATACCATATCACACATGCACTCAAGTCTCTCAACAGCAGGTACTGGTATGACTCCATCATAGTCCATGTTGGTGTGAACAGCTTGAGATGTACCTCTCAAGACTATATGGAGAGACATGACTAAGCTCTTGGACTATGTGTCTCAGGCAGGTTTGTCACTAGCCTTCAGCAGCATTTTACCTTCACCTAGGATGATGCCTCAGTACAAACAGAAAATGATTGACTTCAATAATTGGCTTAGTGGACCCCCTTAGAATGACACCAGAAGCTATCTGTCAGCCTGGGATGACATGATCAGCAGACCTTGATGCTTTGCCAGAGTTGGTCTTCATCTGTCAACTCTGGGATTTTGGCCACTAACTAAGGCTCTTGCCACCCCCATAGTGCATATTTTAGGTAGTGTCTCAAGGACAAAATTCCCAACGTAAAAACTCCACCTAAAAACAATCTCAGAGTTATGCTGCTAAATGCTAAGAGTCTCAACATGAAACTGCACTAACTGGAAGCTGTCTTCTCCTTGGAAGACGCAGACATTTGTGCAGTTATGGATACCTGGTTCAAAGCTGTGGAGAGCACCCCAGCCATTCTGAGTTACACCTCCTTTCACACGGTCAGACCTCAAACTGAAGGACTGAAAACTAAAGGAGGCAGTGTATCAATATTCATTAAAGATAAATACACTTCCAGACTGGTTAAACACTATTTATTTATTTTACATTTGTTTATAGGGAAAAAAATGTAATTGGGCAGAGCTACCAGTTTTCAGCCCAGACCTGGGGAGAAAAGCTCCATACAGTAATAAAATACAGTAATAATAAAATAGACAGCAAGTAAAAGTAATATTTATCTTCACAAACAGCAGCCAAGTAGCACAAACAGTCAGCATCAGCAAAAATATATCCACAGGCTCCCAGATGAATAAACAAATGGTTTAATGCAACAACAACAAAATAAAAGCTTCAGTAAGCGCTTTTGTCTTCTGACTTCCTTTACAAAGACTTCTTCAGACTGAAGTAAACAGCAAAATTTTGTAATTTTTGTGTCTTTCGGCTTTTTCCTGGTTAGGGGTCGCCACAGCGGAAATCCGGTCCGCTAATGATTGGGAGTAGATTTTTACGTTCTGGCTTGCCGGGTCTAACGCACAACCTTCAATGAAGGAACTCCCAATCATGCATGTCGCCACAAAGAAGACGCTCTAACTGAGAATCGAACGGGCAACATCTAACTGTGAGGCGACAACGCTACCGCAGCACCACTACTGCGGTAAACAGCAAAATTTTGTAATAAGAGTTAGAAAACGAGGATACCCAGAATATGAAGTAAATAAATTATTAGAAGAAAGAATAGAGATGAGGGGAAAAATACCGGATAGAAAAGAAAAAATCCCTTATAAAAGAAAAACTTCTATGGCCATTCAAAACAGCATAGATTCATTAGCTATAAAAAATGTGATAAGAAAAACCTGGGGACTACTAAGAATTAATAAGGATGTGTTTAGAAAAGTAGGTGATAATCCTCTATTTGTACGAAGAAAAGGAAAAAACTTAAATTATTTTCGGGGAAAATTGAATAAGTCAAATAAAAAGTAACAGAAAATGTGGGATGATTAAATGTTATAATTGTAATATGTGCACTTACATTTTTACGGAAGGAAATGAAATAGAAGTAGGGGGTATAAAAGTTAAAATTCCAGGACAATTTAGTTGTACGTCTAAAAATGTTGTTTATTTATGTTTTTGTAGTCAATGCAAATCCTATTATGTTGGAAGGACCACTCGAGAATTAAATAGAAGAATATAGGAGCATAAATATGCCATTCAGTCCAGTGATGAGAGGAATGCATTATGTAAACACTATAAAACAAACAAATGTAAGGTAGACTTTAAATTTATAGTACTTTTTTTAGCGAATCTGTGATTTAAAAAGTTTGTTATTGCTACATATTGTACTTATTTGCTGCCTGCACTTGAATTAAGTCATTTTTGTGTTTAAATAATCTGTTTAACTGTTCTAGGCTACACACTAAAGTGCGATAGCCTTTTCGGTGCATTTACTGTATCTACTCTATTTTCTGAAAAAAAAAAAAAAAAATATATATATATATATATATATATATATATGTGTGTGTGTGTGTGTGTGTTAAGAAAAAACAGGAGAAGACCACCACGACCAGTTGAAGCATAAAACAATTTAATATAAAAGATCAAGCGCTTTCACGTGTAACAAAACACACTTCTTCAGGTTTTAACAACTATACATTGCAAAAATATATAAATACATTCCTAGCCTGGTTCTCATAGGTTAATTAGTTAATGAATTAATGAACCCAATCAGTGAGGAAAGCAAAGTAAAGAAGCACCTTCTATCAAGACTGCATCTTAAAAAGTGCATCTTAAACTGATCCTTAAGAATAGAGTATGAAGTACATTATTTAATGTTTCCAAGGCTGAGAATATAAAAACAATAAAATAATCAAATATATAATAAATCAACATATATAAGACAATAAGATAGAAAAATAAAAACATAAAAATATGTTAAAACAATAACAAACTGTGACTTATAAACAGTTAGGCTATCTATGTGCAGCTAGAACAGATTTAATGCTGACATATTGATTTAACCCAGGTTCAACACGAGCCTTCATCCTCAGAATCCAGCATAATTCTACCGATTCAAGATAATTCAGCTTATCACCCCCACGTTTATTAATGTCTACTATCTGTAAAACCCTAAATTTAAATGCATGATCCAAATGTGTAGAAATATGCTTGGCTAATGCATTAGAAATATTCAATTTTCTGATGTCATAGACATGATTGTACACCCTATCTTTTAATTTTCTGGAAGTCATGCCTATATAAAATGCTGCACATTCTGTGCATGTCGCCAAATATATTAAGTTCATACTATCACAAGTAGCATGAAATCTAGGTATAAAAGTATAATCTAAACAAGGATGAACAAACTGTTGTTCATCAACAATAAATCTACACGTTGCATTTGTTACATGGAAAAGTACCATTTCTTAACATGCGCCTATTGATATTTATTTGAACCTTGTTTTTTTTCAGTACAAAGTAACCTTTTTAAATTCTTACTTTTCCTATACCTGAATCTAGGGGTTTCCCCTACTAGTTCAGATATACGTTGATCTAACAATAAGACATTCCAATTTTTTCTAATGATTTCTGTAACCTTCCTATTATCATTAGTATATCTGATAGTAAAGACTAACTTAGCCTGATTCGAAGTGGTTCTATCTACATTATTAACCCTTCGATGTCTATTGTATGTTGTATAATAGCTACTAGAGTTAACATTCACTGAGTTTTGAACTAACCCTCTCATATCTTTTACCAAGTTGTTAGTATAACCTCTCTCTTGAAATAGCCCATCCATAAATTGAAGTTGTAGAAATCTGTCAGTATCATCCTTACAAATGTTTATAATTCTTGTAAACTGGCTCTTAATATTTGGAAACACAAAACGCGGATGCATACTGTTAAAATGTAACAGTGCGTTCTTCCAACATGCCTTCCTATAAAGGGAAGTAGAGATCCAGCCAGTTGAATCCTTAGAGATAGTAATATCTAGAAAATCTATCTTAGATAGAGAAACTTCCATAGTAAACTTTAGGAAGTCTGTAGTGGTTTCTAAATAAGCAATTAAATCTTTTAACAAGTCCATATCTCCTTCCCAAATAATAAGTATATCATCAACAAAACGGCGATATAATAATACATGCTGGAAGAACGCATTGTCAAATAAGTGGGTCTTTTCCCACTGGTGCATCACTAGGTTCGCATAAGAATTGGCACATGGGGTGCCCATAGCGACACCCCATGTTTGCATATATAGGGTTTCCTGGAACATAAAAACATTATTATTAAGGACTATGTCCAATAGAGTGCATATAAGAATCTGCATGTCATTGCCATAATTCCCTGTCATGTGTAATAGCTCCCTAACTGCCTCTATTCCATAATCATTAGGAATTGCAGTAAATACATTTTTAACATCCAGTGTAACTAATAAACAAGAGGGAGAAAGTATACGCTTAGTTGTCAAGGCATTCAGATCTTCTAACAACTGATAGGTATCTTTCAGGATGGTGGGTATACTTCTAGCTAAGGGTCCTAATATCATTTCTAAGTAATGAGAAATGTTTTCAGTAGCCCAGCCTTGTCCTGCTACTATCGGACGCAAGGGGGGTGGTGATACCTTTGTGCATTTTAGGCAAGTAATATATATATACTTGTTACCCACCTTTCTGATCTAGTATAGTCCAGTTTTCAGGTTATTGCTGAATCCAGGGCTGAGTTACAAGTTTCTGTGTTGCCCATACCTTACTTGGACAGAAGGAAGTTTCTCTGTTCACCTGTGACAGAGGGGAGCTTTGAGCAGCCTATCTGTCCCTGGAGGAGTGGTTTCAGCCCAGAAGTTGGTAGTTTATCCAGCCATTTTGGGCTAATTTCTATCTCTTTCACTTCCCTGCTATAAAAACCTCATTTGTGCGGTTTTGTGCACCGGGCAGCGCAATTTAGCGAGAGTTAAACTATTCTCTGCTCCACGAAGTCTACTCTTCAATTTTTCCCTTGGAACTAGACAAACCTTCAACTTTAGCACTCAAACCACTCATTTCACAGTCAAGCACTTGCTTAAAACTCATAGCAAGCACTAATTAACCCTAGCACGAGAACCCCCTATACTGTCCAGAAGGACAAGGCTCTCTATTCGTCCCCACCAGCCAATCAGAAAAACAGCTTACTCTACCTATTCAGGCATCTCCAAAGGGCAGTTTCTGGTGTACTCTCCAGTCCAACTGGTGAATCTGGTCATTTTGAGGCAATGTTACAACTACCTCATGTACACAGACAACCCTCTCCTCCTACCACCAAACACATATGCGAGAGATGCAATTATACAGCCAAACTGGAGACAAAGCTCTCTCAACCCAAGACTGGAAATGACAGTCAAGAGCAGAAGGGTAATACTTGCAACACACCACCAGTCTCACATAGACCTAATAAACCAACACAGGCAAATAACACACATGAATACATGAAAACATACTCGGAGGCTCTAAATAAAAATTTGCAAAAGCAACAGAGACCTCCAAAGCAGACATCCAAGCAACCTCTACACCCCATCACCAACCATGAAACACATACTTCACATAATCAGTGTGCCATGCAGTCACAGCCCTTAATGCAAAATAACATACCCAACACACTAGTAATAGGTGACTCTATAGTGAGGCACACTGATGTCCCACTAACTAGGCTGGACAAAGTGAAGGTTACAGTTAGCTGCCTGTCAGGTGCCAAGATCCGCCACATAACACAAGCACTAAGGTCACTCCAGAACAAGTACAAATACAACTCTGTCATTGTCCATGTTGGTGTGAATAACCTGAGACGTACCTCCCTGGACTACATGAAAAGAGACTTGGAAGAGCTCTCTGATCATGTAGCCCAGGCTGGTATGACCCTGACCCTGAGTAGCATCCTGCCCTCACCAAGAATGATGCCACAGTATAAAGAAAAAATGATCAATTTCAACAATTGGCTAAATTTCTGGTGCCATTTAAAAGGGATCCAGTATCTGTCCACCTGGGATGACATGCTCGACAAGCCACGTTGCTTCGCAAGAGATGGCTTGCACCTGTCACCCTTGGGCTTTCGAATTCTGGCCAAGGCTCTTGCCACCCCCATAGTGCCTTTTTTAGGCAAGGCTCAAAAGACAAACCCACCACCATAAATAGCACAAGTAACCAAAAACTGAGGGTAATGCTACTCAACACCAGAAGTCTAAACCTCAAAATGCATGCACTCGAGGCAATCCTCAGTATGGAGAACATCGATATCTGTGCAGTAACAGAAACCTGGTTTAAGGCTCCTGAGAGCACCCCAGCACTACTAGGTTACAACTCATACCATACCTTTTGGCCACAGAACCAGGACCGAAACACAAAAGGTGGGGGTGTATCCATATTCATCAAGGATGCCCACACCTCCAGGTTAGTGGCGCAGCACAATGCATCAGAGATCATCCATGTGCAACTAACAATGGGCAAAACTGCAATCCAAATTGTAGCTTGCTACAGATCACCCACCATGGCCCAGGACCCCCATTCCGCATTTCTGGAGACACTGGGAAATATGAAGGTCCTACCAAACACCTTAATACTGGGTGATTTCAATTACCCAATCATAAACTGGGAGAACTACACAAGTACTAACTCCTTTGCCCAATGCTTCCTAGAATTTATAAACTCGAACACCCTGGATCAACTGGTCAACACTCCCACCAGAGGGAACAACATATTGGACCTGGTCATCACCAACATGGGCGACCGGTGTTCCACACCGGAGGTCAACCCCTCGCTGGTTAGATCAGACCATAGACTAATCACTCTGGATATCCACATTCCACCCCCACCCTCAATCAAGGAAACCACCACGAAAGACTTTTCAAAAGCAAACTTTACATTATGTAAGACCAAGGTGGAAAGGTTCACAGCCCCCATGCTAAAAGGACAATGCTGTCCAAGCTGCTGAAACCTTTACAAAGGCACTCTATGAGCATCTGCAGGAATGCATGGCTCATGCTATCCCAAGTAAAACCAAGACGTACTCCTCCAAGAAAAGGAAACCAGTCTGGTGGACCCCTGCTATAAACAAGCTATACAACGGAAGGAGGAAACTAGTACAGAAGAGAGTAAAATCCCAAGAAGGAAAGGCATCCCTGATCAGTATCAGCAAGAAACTACGATCCCTCATTAAATCACCCAAGGTTAGTTTCGAAAGAAAAATTTCCAATGACTCCAAAGATAACCACAAAGCGTTCTTTAGCTATGTCAAGAACCTAAGTGGAAACTCTCAGATCTGCTCTGAGTTAGTGCAGAATGGCACAAAATACACTGAACTGACATATTGCAAACATTCTGGCATACAGGTTTAGTGCAAACTTCACCCCCCTCTCACCCCCTAAAGGGACCATAACCATACCAGAAGAATGTAGGGCCCCATCAATCACCAACATACAGGTTAAAACAGACCTATCCGAAGCCAAAAACACAGCTTCAATGGGACTGGAAGGGGTCCCAGGCTGTGTCTTACAAGAACTCCAAAATTAACTAACCCCTCACCTAAACACCTAAATACACTGTTCAAACACAGCCTCTCTACAGGCTACATACCCACAGAGTGATGCACAGCAACAGTTATCCTGCTCAACAAAGGTGGAGCCACAATGGACCCCGGAAACTATCGCCTTATAAGCCTGGTCTGCAAGGCTATGGAATGCATCATCATGGAATTCATTAACAGAGACATTTGGGAACCTCCAAACCTTGGGCCCTACCCAGTTTGGTTTTGTTAAGAGCAGATCATGCCTCCCAAACCTGGTGGCCTTCTTTGAGATGGTTACCAAGGCATTAGACGAGGGAAAGGAGGTCCACACAGCCTACCTAGACCTCGCAAAGGCTTTCAACACCATTCTCCATTCTAGTATTATAGACAAGCTCACCAGCTTGAACATAAACCCCTATGTCATGAGATGGGTTGCCATCATGGATAGAACCCACATGGTGAGAGTTGCAGGCTCTACGTCCAACTCTAAACCGGTTACAAGTGGCGTCCCCCAGGGCTCAGTCCTAGGGCCCCTCCTGTTCGGTATATACTTCTCAGAGGTACAGGCAAGAATAGGAGGATTATGGCTGACCAAGTTCACAGATGACTGCAAACTAGGGGGCATAAATGATTCTCCGGCTGATACAGACACCCTCCAGATGTGTTTCACTGAGACGGATACCTGGTGTCAAAATCATGGCCTCAAGCTAAATGCCAAAAAGTGCATAGTCATCCCCTTTGGAAAAAACAAAGTACCCACAAACTACCACATAGGTGGTAGTCCCTTAAATACAGAAAATGTAATAAGGGATCTGAGGACCCAAGTAGATAGTAATCTCTCCTTTGATAATCATATTGCCAAGGTGGTTAGAAAATCCTTCTATAAGGCCCACCTAATCACAAAAGGGTTCCCATCTAGAACAAAAGAGGTTATTGTGCCTCTCTACTCATCACTCATTAGACCCATTATAGAATACAACGCCCCATTTGGGATGTACCTTACAAGACACCTGCAACAGCTGGAAAGGCCACAAACGTACCTCACCAAGAGGATTACTGGCCTCAAACAGATGCCCTATGCAGCCTGACTCAAGAAACTCCAGCTGTACTCGGTTGCATACCGCTTACTCAGAGGTGATCTCTGCCTGATATACTAGGCCATGTCCAACCCAGAATTAATGGACATGCTCCACCTAAAAAAAAAAAACAAATCCCAGACAGCTACATGCTCTAGAAATATAAACCTCACCACACCGATAAATAGGACACGCTGGAGGGATAGATTCCTATCCCAGATACTCCCCATGTTTTGGAACAGGATTCCAATATACATCAGGCAGAGCCCCTCACTAACTCTCTTCAAGAGAAAACTTGACGGGTGGATGGGAAACAGAAAATGCACCCCGGGGATCACTGCACTGGCTCTGCTGGACAGTGGCACAGGGAACGAATGGCTCTGCTGGACAGTGGCGCAGGGAACTAATGGCTCTGCTGGACAGAGGCACAAGGAACTAATCTAAGGGGGTGGCAAAAGCCAACACATTCTGGCTAGGCTTATAAATGCCCTTGGGCAGATAGCCTAGTACTTACCTATGATGCAATATCCATTGAAGCAAATATTATTAATATTGAAGACGAACTAGGGTGGTTAGAATACTGCTGGCAAGTAAGGCTAAATGCCTGCTTTCCACCAAGACTAAACAATAGAGAAGAATTTGTCAGCTATTTGAAAAGGAAAGGGTTAAAGCACTAGGAACATGTGTTTTTAGTAAGGTCATGTGATGTTATATCAGGTGATGGTTTTTAAGATATTTAAACATGAATTTTGCTGTTTACTTCAATCTGAAGAAGTCTTTGTAAAGGAGTCAGAAGACGAAAGCGCTTACTGAAGCTTTTATTTTGTTCTTGTTGCATTAAACCATTTGTTTATTCATTTGGGAGCCTGTGGATATATTTTTGCTAAAAGTAATATTTATACTACAACACGATAATGCAGAGTAATATAGACAATATAAGATTACAACAATGTCAACATTTGCAATATATTTTCGTAGCTACATGAATTTATACAAATAGTTAAAATTATACATGTAGTAAAAATAGTCCCAAGACTCTTCACTAATTTATACTTTTAGTAAAAATATAGTCAATTCTCTTGTCTATGATTCCGTAGAGACACTTCAGGTGCAATTAACCATTGATAGGACACCTGTTCAAGTCACTGTCAGCAACAGGACCCCCTCCATGAATCAGGACACCCACTCTGCCTATTTGGACCTACTTGAGTCTATCAAGATACATCCAAACACCATAATTTTGGAAGACTAACTACCCATCCATTGATTGGGTAAGTCACTCGTTCTCAAACTCACTTGCCCAAAGGTTCCTCAGCTTCATTAACTCCAATGCCCTGGACCAGCTGGTTTATACCCAAGGGGTGTCAACATCCTGGATCTGTTGCTTACCAATATGATGGACCATTGTAGCAGCCCCACTGCGAGGTCCTCCTTGATTTGATCTGACCACAAATTGGTCTGTACCCCCCCCCCCCCAACAGCAACTAAACTAAAAAATTTCTCCAAAGCAGATTACCCTTTACAGGATGGCATAAATAGCTTCCCTGCACCTCCTCTCTCAGATAGAATTGGCAACTATGCCAAGCTCTATACCAATGCTTTATATGAACACCTGTATACCTGCCTTGATGTTGCTGTACCTGATGGGACTAAAACAAAGCTCCTCAAGGAAGAGCAAACCTGCCTGGTGGGCAACAGGCTTTACAATAAGAGGAAGAAATTACTGTCTAGGAGTAAGAGGAAGTGAGCCCTTCTGAACTGGAAACACTCCCTCTTTAGCTTAAACAAGCAAAGAAGACTTCTTGTGAAGTCCTTCATCGCAAACTATGAGTCCAAATTAGCTTCCTCAACAAAGGACAACCACAAGGCATTCTATAGTTACATCTGTAAATTAAAAGGCTCAGGTTTGTGCAGAACTGGTAAGTTAATGATACCACATATACTGAGCCTGTGGACATAGCTAAGCTGTTGGCTGACAGATTCTGTGAAAACTTCACTCCCCTGTCCCTGCCACACATACCCCATGACATCCCTACCACCTGTCCCCTACCTTACATCTCTAAAGACCAGGTTGTAAATGCCCTCTCTAAGGCTAAAACACAGCATCTATGGGACCTGATAACATCCTAGGGTGCATCCTACATGGGCTCCAACATGAATTTGCAGCACCATTAGGTACTCTTTTCAATCGTAGTCTAAGCACTGGCTTCGTACCAGCTGAATGGAAAACAGCCACAGTTATTGCCTTGCACAAATGTGGTGCTTCCACTGACCCTGGGAATTTTACACCTGTTAGTCTGACTATCCTTATCTGCAAGGCCATGGACAAATCATCGTGGACCTTAGAAAACAAAGATATAGGTAATCTCCAAACACTTGGCCCTACTCAGTTTGGATTTGTCAAAGGGAGATCATGCCTGTTAAACCTGATAGACTTTTTTGATACAGTCACCAAGGCCCTGGACAAAGGGAAATCTGTGCATACAGCCTACCTGGATTAGCCAAGGTGTTTGATACTATCCCCAACTCAGGCATCATCATTGACAAGCTCACCCAACTTGGCATCAACCCTTTTATCATTAGATGGGTTGCTAAATGGCTCACTGATGGAACTTAGTCAAAATAGCGGAATCCACCTCAAACAGCAGACCTGTAACCAGTGGTGTTCTACAGGGATCAGTCCTGGGACCACTACTGTTTGGAATTTATTTCTCCGTGGTACAAACAAAAACTAAAGGTCTGTGGCTGACAAATTTTGCTGATGACTGCAAACTGGGAGCAGTCATAGAATTCCCAAATTATGTCAACATCCTGCAAGAGGGACTTGCACAAAGAAATGATTGGTGCCAAAGTCATGGTCTTAAACTGAATGCAAAAAAATGTGTAATCATTCCTTTCAGTAAAAGCAATGCTACTGCTAGCTACCATATCAATAGCAACACCTTAAGTATGTACTCATTGGTGAGAGACCTGGGCACACAGCTTGACAGCAACCTTACCATTGACCACCATGTCTCCACAGTGGTAAGAAGGGCATTCTATATTGCTCATCTCATAAGTAAGGGCATTGCCTTTAGAAAAAAAAAGTTATAACCTCCCTGCACTCTTCCCTCATCAAGCCAATAACTGAGTTTAGCACCCCTTTTGGTATGTACCTTTCCAAGCACCTGCTACAATTGGAAAAAATACAAAGCTTCCTCACAAGGAAAATTCAAGGTCTGCAGCATCTGTCCTATAGGGATTATCTGAAATCACTGTCACTTTATTCTGTTTCATACAAAACACTCAGAGGTGATCTCTGCCTTGCATACAAGGCAATCTCTGACCCTTCTTTATTGGAAATGCTGCATATACGCAAGTTAAATGGGAGATGGGTTACTCGCTCTAAAGTCCTTAACCTGGTATGTGACATTAATAAAACCTGCTGCAGGGACAGATTTGTCTCCCAGAGGTTACCACACCTTTGGAACAGACTCCACTTCAAGTCAAACAGAGTACCTTCTTGGCCGTCTTCAAACACAACCTGGATGGTTGGATGGGTGACCATAAATCCACCCCAGGGGTTCCACCTGTGTCCCTCTTGGACAGGGGCAATAGGTGATGATTGTGGAAGTAAGGGTGTGAACTTGGTAAGCCTGTAAGGTCTCTATGGCCATTAGCCTAGTATCTTCCTATGATCCTATGTTGGCTCAACCTAGAACACCCATCCTTCTGTGTCTCAGCTCCTTCATCATATGTCCCATAGTCAGAGCCAAGAGAACAGTTTAAGAATTCTGTTCATTTGCAGACACAGTCCTCTGAAGAATCGAGTTCCACCCCCCCCCCATATTCAAAGAAAGATGACATGCAACAAAAGACATTTGGACCCCCCCTGTAGAGTCTGTCACTTCAGTCACTGTTTCACCACTCCTATGAACTGCTTCCAAACAGATCTAATGATACAAGATTTAGCCTGTTTGAAGAGGCCACCCATGCCAGACTCAGACTTTTGAAAGAATTGGAGACCACCATGGTCAGTATATTGAATATAACTAATGTATTTGTATGGCTCAAGCATAATTACGCTCATGGAGCAGTTTGTGTAACAGGTATAGGCCTTACAATGAGATGATGTGCCTGGCTTTGCCTTTCTGATTTTGTGGATACCTTTAAAGCAACCTTTACAAATGCCCCATTTGATTGCTAGACATTGTCTGGACCATATGGGATAGACAAAATACTGAAATATGAGTGGAAAGGTAGTGCCCAATAAAGGGTAGCAGAGCCTTGAAGAGTCAGTGAACATTCTGACAAAAATTTTACACTTTTGAGGTAAACAATTTAGTGACACCCCCCACCAAACCACTAGTCCAAGCCCCTATCGAGAATTGTCCACATAAAAAATACTAGTTTTACACAAAAAATTATTTCTAAATCAGTTTCCCATATTTATTTATTGCATTTGTTCACCAGGATGGTCTGACTGGGTAGACAAGCTGCCTCTTTTCAGCAGAGGCCCAGGGAAAAAAGCTCTAATAAATATAAGCGAATATAAAGTAGTTACAGTTGGAAATGACACAGAAATGGAAATAGTTCACAGTAGATGAAAATATAATACAATGTTAAATTTGAGAACAAGAAAACCAAATATTTATATATCAAGCAAAGTTAACAAAAAAAACTTTTTTAATAATTGTTTTGGTAGAGGCTGCCCTGTCAGTGGAATAGACTTCTCATACATGTCAGAGTACCTCACTGACCCTGTTCAAGTGCAGCCTTGATGAGTGGATGGGAAACTACAAATTTGTCCCAGGGGTTCCACCTGTGTCCCTCATTGACAGGGTTGACAGAATTTTTTTTGGGGGGATAAACTCTTGGCTAGGCTTGTAAGATCCCAGGGCCATTAGCCTATTAACCTCCTATGATCCTATGGTGGCATCTATTAAAAATAAATTTCCTAGCTTACATATAAACTTCTCTCTAGAAAAAAGCAATCTTTTCCTCAGAAACGTAGGTTAAATCTAGAGTTTTGCTGAGATGGGTACTTATAAGTCCAGCCCTGGTGAAGAGCTATTTGGCCATTAATTAATCAAAGCTCACAGGAAGAGTGCACTATGACAGCAAGAAAGTTCTGAAGGTTTGACACCCTAACCACAGGCCATACTCATCAAGCCCTTCAGTGGTTAGGGTCAGTGGAAGGTACCCTAAAGCCTTGAATACTGTCTGGTTGTAACCCATACAACTTAGGCTACTGTGACACTGATCTATTCAAACATTCACTATTATGGTAACACACCTGTACTTTCTACCCCATCAACAAAAAGTGGCTAAAACAGAAATTATTTCTCTTCTAGAAAAAAAAGAACCTTTCAGGAAGTTACAGCAGATCAGAGGGGCACTGGACGTTATTTAAGATTATTTTTAGATTCCAGTGGGTAAACCACATGCACATATAATACAACCTTCATTCACAATGGTCACGATGAAGCAATTTTGCCATGTCTTCCAGCAAGAGTTTCAGGATGCTTACCTCCACATGAAGATAGCCAAGGCATCTAGGAGAATTTTACACTTCTGATTAGGGGACAGTCATTTTCATTTTAGAGCCCTGCCCTTGGGTCTCACCATAGACACCCTGGTGCTTACCAAGTGCATGGCATTAGCCATGCCTCGCCTCTGCCTCAGAAGGATTTGAGTGCTTCCAGATCTCAATGATTGTCTCCTCACTGCTTCAACAAAACAATCCCTGCTTGAAGCCAGATACTACATGCTTCAGCATTGTGTCTCTGTCCTTGGGCATGTCAGTAAATTACAAAAAGTTAAATCTTCAACCATACGAAGTGTAATTCATAGGATATCATCTGGGCACAACAAAGTGAACAGTATGTGTCACCTCTTAGAGGGAATTCTGTCTCTAAAAAATTCAATTCCAACTCTTTTGCCCACCTGCATATTTAGTTATTTGGGTTCTAAGCCTCAATGCTTCCTCCATAGTCATGGTTTAGCTCACCTGCATTCACATGTGAATATTTCAGTGGTTTCTAAGAGCACAGTGATATCAACTCTTGGCTTACCCATCAGCTCCAATCGTCATCACCACTCAGCATTGCAAAGTTCACTTACAATGGTGGCGGACTTCCTCTTGCATTCATTTTGGAAGAGCACTTGTTATGCCACTTCGCTCAGCGGTGGTCACTATGGATGCCTCCTCCCTTACGTAGGAGGTCATTTTCAGAAGGGGATTGTCTAAGGAACTTGGAATATTCAGGAGTCCAATCTTAACATTAATATTGTGGATATGAAAGCAGTTCTCCATGCATTGCAGGAACTTCAGGACCTCTTCCCTCCAGTAGTGATGTTTTATCTAGATGGACAACATGTCTGTGATATAGCACATCAACAAGTAGAGAAGAACCAAGTCCTTCCTCCCATACAAAGAAGTTCTGCAAGTATGGCAGTGGACCTTGCCAACAGGCTCAGTAAGTCTACTCTGATGCCTCACAAGTAGTCTGTCAATCTAAGGGTAGCTCAACAGAATTTCAACTTGTAGGGCCATCCTTGCTGTGACCACTTTGCCTCCCCAACAGACACCAAGTGCAGCATCAGTGTCATTGCTCCCTCCATAGGAACATTCCCCAAGAAATGGTCTTATTGGGCAGTCCCTTCTGGACTTATTTATGCCTTCCCTCCCCACCCCCTCATTTCCAGATTCTTATAGAAAATGATAAGATGCAAAGGCTCCTTAATCCTCAATGCTGGCCCTGGCAAATTTGGTTGCCCTTGTTAAGATCTCACCTCAAGAAGCCCCCATGGCTTCCATACTACAGGCAGGATCTTCTCTCACACACATGTAGGCTGCCTCATCTGGAGTTCTACAGCCTCAGTTTAACTGCAAGGCTTCTCCAGTCCCATTGATGGCCAGGGATCCTTCTTTATCCTATAATGTTATTCATGTTCTCTCTGCATCTCAGAAAGAATCTACGTATTAAAATAACCCAGCAAATGGAAACATGCTTTCCTTTCATTTGGGCAGCTACAGAGGGCTTAGATCATTTTACTGGGTCTCCTCCAGACATTCTACTGTTTCTTTGATGCTTATTTAAACTGAGGTCTAGTCAACTCTACTAATAAGATTCAACTACTGCTTCATCCAGCTTTCATAATAAAGCTAGTTATCATTCCATAGCCTCTCATAAGCTGTGAAAAGCCTTTCATGAAAGGGTCTCTTCTTCATCCTCCAGTAACAGAACTGGTGTCCCTGGGATCTCAGACATTTTTTAGAAGGCCTAGCAAAACTCCCTCTGAACCAGCATCCTCAGTACATTCAAAATTTCTTTCCTGGAAGACATTGCTCTTAGTGGATGTTACTTCAGCAAGAAGAGTTTCTGAACTGCAGGCCTTGACTTTCCATTCTCCATATATGACTTTTCATATGTATAGTGTTCACTCTGCACAAACCCATCTTATTTACAATATAGAGTCTGAAGCAAATCTGAAATGGATTTATGTTTACCTGCCTTTTTTCCAAACCATTTCAACAGAGAAGAATATATACTCCACAACCTAGATGTTCACAGGCAATTTATCACCATAAAAGCAAATCCTTCTGGAAAGACTCTCAGCTCTTTTTTTTCCTTTGCACCAAATAAATTTGGCAAGAAAGTTTCTAAAGTATCCCTTTCTAGATTGCTATCTGATTGCATTTCCTATGTCTGCTCTATGTACAGTAAATCCTTGACATTCAAATCAAAAGATCATTCCACAGCCTTCTTCAGATGTTCTTCAGTAGATAAAATTTGTGCTGCAGAAACCTGGTCTCAGTTACACACCTTCACCAGACATCATATGCTGGATATCATTTCTAAATCACAGGTTTCCTTCAGAGCCACTGCCCTCATGGGTTTCATGTACCACCCAAGTCATTGGTAGTTTGGGACTCTGAGTCATCTTTCAGATTAGAATGATGAGAACAGGACCCAGGAGTGCTTTTTAGGTAACAATCTCAATCTTAGGTTAGTAGCTGCACAGGTACATTATGGGAGGGAAAATTTTAAAGGATGGACCACTAGTTTTACTGGCTTGGATCCAACAAATGCCTCAAAGACCCATCAGTCTTATTAGATGGATATGGATTAAAGGAGCCAGGATTACTGTAAGTATATAACTACTGAAGTAAATATCATGTCTTTCTATTCCTGTCTGAAAGTAAAAGTGTTAAATATCTTAATGGATTCCTCAACTGCAACATGAAGGAACAAAGCACATTGTAATTTTTCATTTTTGTTTCAGAAGTCCATTAGCTCTGAATGTTGCATCCACATTTTACAGTTTTTGGAAAGGTTCCTTCACAGCTTCAATGATGTCACGTGAGAGGATATAATAGTCTCCACAGACAGAGAACCCAAGATTTGGGCTTGTGTCCTGAGTAAGAAAATCACATGCACGCTGACATATATATTTTATTTTTAAATTAAGTGTCATAAAGGTAGAATTTGACATTATGTTGACCTTGAACTCCTCATAAATCTATCAACACCCAGAAGAAACTATGTACTATGTGGCAGCTTAGAAAGCACAACAGGTCAGGAAAATGCAAAGCTGGTGCAAAAATTAGCTTTAGCTATCACAGGCAGTTGAGTTCTGACACCATACCAAGAAGTAGCTTTGCCTGTGTCTTTTCTTCTGACACATTGTCATATATGTGTACTAATTTCAAGAACATACATTGTTAGGATGGTCAGCTGAAGAGAGATATACACAGGATTTGCTGTGCAGACGATGCTTTATTGAAGACTTCTATTCACTCCCTGATCACATGACTCACTAGCCCATTCTCATTTACTTCCTTAAAGGAACTCTGACCCTTTTCACATATCAATGCATGTGACAATATCAAGCAATCCAAAAATGATTTTATATGTGTATAGGTGCATCAGGTGGGACATGCTCTGGAACTAGACTACACTGCATATGTGGTAAGGGATTGATTTACTGTAGGAAAGTCCTTCTGTTGTCTTAGTGATGGTGCCACAAAGAAATTTCTGCTGATGCCCAGTGAAGCATACCTGATAGAAGAATCAAGTCCTAGCTGCTTGAGAAGAGGAATGAATGAATTTCTCTAGCAACATATGAGGGGACTAGGATACCCATGGCAATATGGGTAAACTCTAAATAGTTAAGTCAAACCTGTATAAGTGGGATGTTATGATAGCCCTCAACATAGATACAAAAATATAACCCCGACCCAATGCACATTTTAGGCAAAGGGCTATCCTTTCACAAAAGAAAGCCTTCACTGCCCTTTAATTTGCAAGATTCATACCTTTGAAGGGAGGCATGGACAGGCAGAAGGCCCAAATACTAGGGGATGGCTTTTGGGTTATGGAGCCCTTTAAAGTATTTATTAAAAAAAAAAAAAAAAAACAGTAGTAGCAGATGACCAGACCTCAAACCCCATACACAATTTAAAGATAGGGCCATCTTTTCATAAGTAAAAAGCTTTTCTACTCCTCAATCTGCAGGATTCAAATAGAATACTATTTACAGCATTTTTTTAATTCTCTCTTTGACCACCAGAGCTATTAGGAGAAATCATTCAGGCCTTTGCTCAGTGCACTAAAAGAATGCCTTGCTCTAAAAAAGAGATTTTCTTTGCCACAAAATGGTATGGGTAGTGTTAAGGGTGTTCGATTCTAGGAGAAGCAGTTTTTATAATAGTCTTCATTAAATAATTGCAGAGTTTCTTTTCCTTGTGAATCTTGCCAGCCAACATTCTTGCCTGACTTGAATGCACATTTTTCCCCAAGACAATAGCTTGCTAAAACATTTTACAAGTCATAGGTTGGCATTCCCTCATTCAGCTTTGAATTCCACTCCTTCATGCTGACTGCATCCTGCAGACTGTCCGCATCCTGCAGACTGCATCAACTGTATGGATCTCCATTTCTGTGCTGAAAAAGTGTGTATGCAAGTGGACTGGTCACAAAACCTAAATGGTGAGTTTCAAACACTTATAGAGCCTTTTTCAAATGCTCTTTCTTAATAGGTAATGAGACTGGACTGCAGGTAGGCTCTTTTAGTACCAGATTTGTTTTGCCTTAATGGCAATGAAATGGTACGAAGTAGTGAGCCTGGATTGGAGAAGTTAAATCTCATTCTCCAAGGCTCTGCTTTGCACCTACATTTGGTAGGTACTGTGTGCTCTACCTCAATCGCTCATTTATAACACACTGCACCTACCTTATGTAATACATCAGAGTGCTCTGCTAACCACAGCTGAAACCCAGCTCCTCCATCAGAGGGTTGGCTTTGTGGATAAAATCTTGGGTAAAAGGCAGGTTGCAAAATTATTGAACACCAAGTATGCACTGCAGTAAACTGGCTAAAGGTTCTTTGAAATTTAGGCTACCTGGAGATGTCTAGGTATGAGGGCTTGATAGATGTATTCTGGCCCTAGTAGTTAAAGCCCTTCTAATGAGTATTCATTGTAAAGTTTTACTGCTGATATCCTGTCTGATCTCACCTTATCAGATGCAGCCAGATAGCATACCTTATTGAGGTGTTAAAAAAGTGAAACGTATCGCACAGTTCTTGTGGTTAAAATTTTCAGATTATCCTACCCTTCACCTTCAAATATTCTTACCTATCCAGCCATCAAGGGATAATTATTTCAGGTTAGCTATGAATGACATGGGTTAGCTGGAGAAGGGTGACACCTAGACAAAAGCTATGTAATGCAGGTGTATTTGCTGGACATCTACAACATGAATATTCATTTATGGAAAAAAATAAAACTTTTTACATCTTATAGGTTCATATGTTTTCACTATGCTTGCAATCAAGAACGCCATTGGGAAGGTCAGCCACGTCACTCAGTATTGCTGGGAAACTAGCAATGTTACTCATTAAGAAGACGTTTTCCATATCTCTCAGGTGAAACTTTGTAGTCACCTATCCAGTCATCCAGACTAGTTTTAAAAGTATCTAGGGAGGCACTCTGCTTGATACGCAAGGGTAGCCTAATCCAAAAATGTGGGATATTTTGGATTAGGGAATGACACCATCAGATGTTGTTGAGATAGTACAGGCCTAGGTCTGTAGAGTGGATGGTTATTTTACCATTGGTCTTGTTTAGGTGAAAAAATTCAAAGAGTGCTGGACCTTTCATAAATCAGACAGCTTAAGCAGGGAACACCTTTTGGAAGTCTGAATGGCAGAGAGACAATGTTTTCAGGCTATCGGAGTAGATAAAGGTATCGAAGCATGAGATCTATAATCAGGAATACAAGATCATCTGTATCATTGTTTATTAGTATAATACTTTCCATTGCCTTGTAAATAATACTGGTGAAATTAATAGGCCTGTAATTGTCAGGATCAGTAGAGGGGCCATCTTTATGTAAGAGGACCACAACAAATGTCCTCCACTCCTTGAGAATGCAACCAGCAGATAGATGCACTTTGAAGGGTAGATGGTGAGGTTTTAGGCAGGGCTTAATGCTTCTCAGTAGACGTCCAGGGATATTGTGAGACCAATACAAATGGTATTTTTAATTTTGGAAGGTACCATAAAGACGTGGTCCAAAGTGACACTGCGGCAGTGTTGTGAAGAGGAAGGTGGAGACACAGAGGTGAGAGTTGTCAGGTGAAGTTAGAAAATAATTTGTCTACAAGCATGTTAACAATGGCCCTTGGGGTCATCAAAGGAGACAAAATTAGCAATAAGTTCAATACAGAATTGTTGGTTACCTCAACTTCCTAATATAGCTGAAGAAGGCCTTATGGTTGTCTTTTTGAGTTAATTGCACCCCCTAAATTCATAGTCAGCCTTGCTTTTCATAATGGTAAGTCTAAGGGACATGCTTACCATTTTAAATTCTTTTTATAATTATGAGGTGGACATCTTTTAGAGAGAGATTGCTAATGTGATAGTTCTACCACATGAGTTTAATTTTCAACTTGCCATTACACCTACTTTGGACTTTTGCAAATACCTCAATACAAGTATTCAAGGGGGAATAAAATTCAGTGGGAAAGGCAGCAGACCAAGTACTAGGTTGATGGGAGCTCTGTCATTTAGGATTATTAATATGACTGGGAAAAGGTAAATAATCAGCTGTGGTGTAGTCCTTGAATGTGGACATATTTCACAACTGTCCAGATTTAGGCAGAACGTCCAGATTTTTACCTAATATTTTTGGTCTGCTCCTCATAAAATTTATGTTTTCTTCTGGTAAATCACTGAGATGATCTGATGATTGAAGTCTCTAAATAATACCATACATTTGAGTTTGCACTCATATCCTTCAGAAAATGCATGTAAGTTTACAGGAGCAATATTTAAAATGTGCCCCTATTTTGAGGCCTTTGTCCCTCATCAGTGGCATATCGCTTACTCAGAGGTGATCTCTGCCTGACTTACAAAGCCATGTCCAACTCAGAATTAATGGACATGCTCCAACTAAAGAAATCCAAGTCACTGCGAGCCACTCACTCTAGTGAGCCAAACCTCACCACAACAATAAATAGAACATGCTGGAGGGATAGATTCCTGTCACAGAGACTCCCCATACTTTGGAACAAAATTCCTAACTACATTAGGAAGAGCCCTTCACTAACACTCAAGAGAAACCTTGATGAGTGGATGGGTAACAGAAAATACACCCCTGGGATCACTTCATTGGCTCTTCTTGACAGAGGTTCAGTTAATTAATCAATGGGGTGGCGAAAGCTGACACACACTGGCTAGGCTTATAAATGCCCTCGGGCAGATAGCCTAGTGAATACCTATGAACCTATTTGTGTCAGGCTTGTCCAGATTTCTTGCAATAAGAGGTTGAGAAGTATGACTCTGCAGGAGTTACTGGATGACTTACTATTGGATTATTAATATTAATTAAGTTATTAATTAAATTATTAAATTAATATTGCACTATGCTCTGAATAAAGCATGCCTGCATTTGGCATATTGTGAGAGAATTGCTCTGATATTTTCTACTTAAGTTAGGAAGTTATCAGAGTTCTACATTTTCATCTTAGTGTTAGGTTCAAATAAAGGATTTCATATGCTGCTGGTATTCTCTTATGGAATTGTTCAGGTCATGTTATGAATGTAAACTAGACAAAGTTCCAGTCTTAAGGCTAAGGTGCAGATTGTTCATTTCCTTATTAATCTGCTGACCTACTGACCTTATTTAAGCTTGGTTAAAGGGAAACTCCACCTCCTTCTACAGTTTAACTCAACTCTTAGGTTGCTTTTCTCCACACAATATGATTCCAGTACTATGTAGGTACTCGAAACCTGCTTGTACTTGATAAAACTTTCATTTCCTCACTTTGGTATCACAGGAAGAGAAAGTCCACTCACTTTTTTTAAGCTTAAATTTTCACATGAGCGGCAGAGGAATTTGTCTACACTTGCATAACATATCACAGACTCAGAGAAATCTGTAGTCAGGAACTCAGGCTGTTTTAAACAAGAGGTGCAAATGTTTTCCATTGTCTTTATTGCAGAGAGGAAGGCGACTTACATTCATTCACAGCTGCTTTTAATGTAGCTGTGCTTTTCCGAGAAAAATAGGGCAATTAGATCAGTCAGTGGTTCTAAGGTAGTTGTCACCTCTTTTGACAAACTTACATAAGCAGCATCACAGCATTGAAATGCTAAGCTTTAAACTTTAAATGTTTGTTTATACTACTTTACATTTTAAGATGACTTGAATGTAGTATCAAAGATGTCTGTGACATTTAAAGTCAGAAAATATTTTCTTGTAATTCTTATAAAGCATCCACATTTATCAAAGTGTAAGGGGTGGGGCTGTCAAACCATCATCATCTTGGACTAAAAAGATGCGTTGAACAACGGTCTGCAATTTAGCAACTGTTTTGGTTGAAGCTGTATAATTCCTTAGCATACTGTAAAACAAGCCCTGACTGAGACGCACACAAATGAGGGCCACTCAAGAAATAAAAGAAGCATTTCTATTACAGACAGTATATACGATGACAGTGACTGACACTTCTTCTTTCAGCTTTTCCCAGTTAGGGGTCGCCACAGCGGATCACCTGTCTGCTCATGATTGGCAGTGGAGTTTTACAGTGTTGAGTTGCCAGCCCGGCACCCAACCTTCCACAGAAGGCACACACATGCACACAATCACACCTAGGGCCAATTTAGAGTGTCCTATCCACCTACAGTATGTCTTTGGGATGTGGGAGGAAACTGGAGCACCCGGAGGAAACCCACACGACCACAGGGAGGACATGCAGACTCCGCACAGAAGGCACCCCAGCCAAGGATCGAAACGGAGAACCTCTTGCTGTGAGGAGGCAACGCTAACCGCTGCACCACCGTGGCCGCCCATGACAGTGACTGACACTAATCCCCATTATATATGTCAATGGAATGGGAATACACCACTACTTTCTTATGTGTAGCATGACTCATATAAAGCAGAATTGAAATGGATTATGGGAAAGAGAAAGGCTTGAAGAAAAATAAGATCACTGATATGTCAAGCCCCATTGACAGTCATTTTTCAGAAAAAATGAAAATTCTAGGAGAAGTAGTTAGAGTGATTTTGAAATGTTAAAGTAGCTCAAAAAACAGAGACAGAGTGGAGTTTTCCTTTAAGGCCAGATCATTATAATGTGAATTATTTAAGTACTCTATTATCTGTCTCCTTTTTTTTAGCAAATATTTTTTGCTGCTATTAAAACCTCGTGTGGTACAAAGCATATTTCTGCAGTGTGCAGCAGTAAATTAAACCGGATATTTTCACTGTTTTCCTGTAGCTGAAGGGACTTTTGGAATGTAATCCATTGCCTTTCTGAAAAAGCATAGCAGTGTCAGTAATTTAGCATATATGTCTATTAATAATAGTTCAAAAATGGAAGTAAAACCAGAATGAAGAAAGCATCAGAAGTCACTCGTTAACAGCGTCAGAATACTGAGGGAATAGCCTGGGTATCCCAGATAGGCTGATGGACTGACAAACATGAGTAAGTAAAAAAGAATGCCTCACCTTTGATAGTTGTCTTTTTGCCAGAGTGAAAGGTACGGTCAATAACTCCACATTACTTAAGTGATGGCTTAGGTATCAGCCATTCAATTCTTCAGCGTATATGGACAAAATGCAAGTGACAGCTGGACACATTTTCCGCTAGGTGAAAGACTATCATGACAAGAAAAAGATTTCACTTTTGTCTCTTTAAATACAGAGCTCAGAATCCTTTGTGGACACTGCCATCTACTGGTACTAGTATAAAATTGCAAAACATCAGAATCAAGCTTTACTTCATTCTGGTATTTCCTCAAAATGTAAAAGCTGAATAAGTATAGGCAAAGAGAAAGGAATAGGGGAGCCCTAATTGAAAGACCTGCCCTGGTAGATTTTTAGTGATATCTAGAACAGAAGTTGCTGATTAAAAAGAGAAACTTAGTAGGGCATATAACCTTTTGCATAATAACTATAGAAATCAATCAGAGGAGGTTAGAAAAGATTGGGAGGATTAATTGGCAAGCAATTCATCAAGAAGTAATGGGAGGATATATCTATGTATGTATGTATGTATGTCTCCCAAATACGCAACATAATCTAGAAGATTTAGGATTTTTTCTTGGAAGTGTTTGCATAGGTATTTTTATACCTCAAGCAGGCTCAAATAAATGTTTCCTCAGGTAGATTGCACATGTTGGAGGTGTGATGATGAAGAAAGGTAAATGAGAGCATATTTTTTCGGAGTGCAATGATTTGGCAGACTTCAGAAATTCCCTGCACATCACTCTGTCAAAAATAATGTGTGAGCAAACTGGTGCAACTAGGAAAATATTTTTTTGAACTGTGATACAGAATAGGACTTGCCTAGACATAGTAAGGTCTTGCTGAGTTTAATTCTGGTGCCTGCCAAAAAAAAAAAAAAAAAAAAACCCACTAGAAAATGGAAATCAAAGTTTACAGTTACCATACACCTATCACACTAAAAGCAGTGAATATGGTAATAAAGATAAAAGAATGGGAAGTGGGATCTTTAGAAAACAGATGGAGCAAATGACATAAAAAAATGGGAACTGTGGGTCAATACATGTAGAGCAATGTTTTGGAGGAGGAATGAGATTTAAGGGAAGATAAGAAATGAATGTTTGATTGACAATGACTATACAGAAGATTATATGTGATGTATAATGTTTGCAACTGAAAATTTGTCAATACAGTTTTCATTTATATAAATGTATGATTGTCTATGTCATAAGTGATAATTCACTAAAATGCTTGTTTAAAAAACATTTTTTTTTGTTCATATTCTTCATTCCTTGTTACTGGCAACATTTCCTGCACTGACCTTTGCCTATGTAACTGTCCACAGAGCCTTGTGCCTCAGTAGATGTTCTTCTATGTCACTGTTGCAGTATTCTTTACCTAAGGGATCTCCTGCCTAGGATAGTTCAACGTCCGGCCAGTACACCAAAGCCTTGTTCTTATAAGCATCGTACTTCACAAGTATGCTCCCCACAGAAGGTGTAGGGCATAAAGATGACACACGGAGGCACACACTCCGAACTTATTTGCTGCCAGTCCAAAAACCATTGTTGCTTGCCAGTCTGAACGCTCATCTGGTGTGCTGGTTACCATACCATGTTTTCAGATAAGTGCCCCATTGGTGTTTCTTTTCTTTCTTCTATTTTTATTTTGTCGTTATAGTGCTTATGTCATCCATAAAGGTAGAATGTCATATTAGGAAGCAGATTCCCCATAAAGACCATCACAACCACTGTCTCTTTTGTTTGGGTGCTTCCCACGATCATACCCAGTGCTTTTTTCTGCCAGGTATTTGTGCCTAAGAAACTACGCAATCATCTCTCCTCACTGGCCATATACTTAGAGAACCAATATATTAAATTGTTATTCAGGGTGCTATAGTGGAATCCTCCTATACCAATGGTCAGCTGTCTGCCAAGAAGAAGGCCAAAACAGTTGGGTCTAATTCAGCTGCTGTCCAGACTCCCCCGGACATCTCTATCAAGGCTAGTAAAAGTTTAGAGGATTCTCTGATGGTTGCTTCGGATTCCTCTGCCGTGGCCCTATCAGAGGCCAGCATGGATCCAGCTTCTCGCACATCCTTGGAGGCTTTTCAATCATCTGTACCTGACATTGAGGGAGAACTTTGACTGATTTTATCCAAAGGACTGAGGGGGATTCCTCAGATCTTAGTAAGGGAGAAGATTCCTATAATTATTATTAGAGTCATGCCAGGGGTCTGACCTTTCGTGGGTGTTTCAACTGGACATCTCACAATAAAAGAAACAAAAAAACAAAGCATATTTCCCTGATGTTAAGGATCTCCAAAGTGAATGACAGGATTTCACTCAGGGTTTATTTAATGGTCTGATGGCCTTGAAGCCTCAAGTGGTCTTTGTTCCTTATCTGCCCCTGCTCATCCCTGGTCTTCCACTCCACACAAGAGGCCTAGGCAATTGGTTTCCTTGGATGAGGATCTGGACTCAGGGCAATAATCCTTGGCTTATTCTTCCCATATCCCTTCCCCCTTGGACTATGGTTCAAAGGAGGAGGTCTCTATAAGTGCAGATTCCCCTTTGGAAGAGCTCTCCTTTGGGGATACCTTTGTCCATATCATGGATTATTTTAAGTAGGATTGTTTCCAAGCTTCTGAGATTCAAAAAAGATATTATGAGCTCCTACAGATGAAGTTTTCCAAACCATCTGCTGTTCCTCTTTTTCGGGCTCCCCTTGTGGATACCTTATCATCATCATCTGTATCCCTTACTCTCAGCCTCCTGCACCTAAGAATTCAGATAAATTTTATAAAGTGCCTTAGAAGTGCAAATTTATTTATAAATGTCCTTCTGCTAACCCTTCTGTACTGTCAGTCTCCCCTGACAAGCTACCCAAGTTGCTGCCCCTTAACCAAGCTGTTGTCTTCTGATTAGGACAGTATGACTGGATTGGCTGGGCAAGAAAGTTTACACTGCTGCCACTTTATCCTTAAGGGTCTACCAGACTCATATGAACAGATATGTTTTGGCTGTCTTTCCCAGGTTTCTAAGGTAGTTTCTTATCTTCCTGACTCTGAGGGGGAAGGCTTTTCCCCTTTCCCTGCTGGGTTCTACCTCTCACATTGCCTGCCACTCAATTAAATGCAGCTATGATGCTGCTGATGCCTTTTCCAGGGCTGCTGACTTTGGTTCAGTTATGAGGTGTTATTCTTGGCTTTGTCTTCAGGCTTTGCCTAATGACATTAAGGCCAAACTTTTGGATGCTCCTTTGGACAATAAGAATAGTTTTGGATTGCCTGCGGCTGAACTTTTCAAGTCTTTCCAGGACAAGGGCAAAGCCTTGCAGGACCGGAAGCATATTTTTGTTTCTCCTATTCCCAAACTTCAAAGGAATTCTCTCTCCAAATCTGCCTTTACTCATAGGTGGTTTCATCCTCCTGTTAAGGGAAAGAAGCTTTCTAGATGTGCGCCTCCCGCTAAGTCTATTCAGACCCCTGCTACCCAGAAACCCGCTTTCTAGTACAAGCCGGGTTCTGTTTGACAGTTTGCTTCCTCCTTCCCTTGATCAGGCTCCTTTCTCCCTCCATCTTCAGACTCCTGGGTTCTGTCCATTATCCTTCAGGGATATTTCAAGATTTGGAATTCCCTTCCTTCCTTCCTTTTCAGGCATTCCTCAACACCTCAGGAACAGCTCTCTCATTTCCCAGAGGTTCTTCTCTCTCCTGTGACTCAGGACACCATTCAAGACATGCATCTTGTCCAGTTAGGGAAGGGATTTTATTCCAGAACGTTTTTGGCCCCATGAAAGGAGGGCACATGAAGACCTATTCTGGATTTTTCCCAGCTGAACACCTATCTCAAGATTCCTTCCTTTCAGATGTTACCTCTGCATATATTATTTCCTCTTCTACCCCAGGCCTTTCTGTTATCTCTGGATCTCAAGAATGGCTACCTTCACATCCCCATCCATCCTTTCTTCAGGACAATTTTATGTTTCTCTGTCTCTTCCTTGCATTTTCAGTTCTCTGCTTTACTCTTTGGCCTCTCTGCTGCCCCAAGAGTACTTATCAAATGCCTCAGTCCTGTCTTTGCATTTTGCAGGATTTGAGGAATTCAGATCTTTCCCTGTCTAGAGGATCTGCTTATTCAAGCTACTTCCAACAACATTCTGCTTCAGGATGTTGTTTACTACTTCCCTATTATTGATTCTGAGGTTCACCATAAAAACCAGTTCTGATGCCTTCCCAGGATCATATTTTCCTCAGCTGCAGACTTCAGATAGTTCCCATCCTAGCACCCCTACCTGCTCCCAGGGCTCTGTCTCTAATTGGCTTTTGCTAGTCCCTTCTTCCTCTGAACTCTATCATGGTCAGGGAATTTCTTGGGGTTCTCGAGTTCATGGGTTCCACCATTCCCATGCTCCATCTCACCAGGCTCCACATGAGAAAGCTTCAGTTGCACCTCAGATCGGTGTGGCGTCAACATTGCCACCCTCTCCTGGTACCCTTTCTTTCCTGTTTCAAGCTTGAGCTTCAGTGGTGGAGTCATCAACTTTCTCTCAACTTGGGGATCCTTTTCAAGCTCCAGTTCCAACTCAGGAACTCTTTACAGATGCTTTATACAGGGGGTACCCACTGTGGCATGCACAAAATTTAGGTCTCTGGCCTCCTCATTAGAAGTCAGACCACATGAATATAAAGGAGATGAGGGCTCTGCTTCCAGCTCTTCCCTCTTTTATCCCAGGCATGTCAAAGTTTTCACAGACAATACCACAGTGATGTGGTATGTCAACAAGCAAGGGGGCACAAGGTCATATCTTCTATGCAGACTAGCTCTTCTGGCCTGGGATCTGGCTATCCAGTATCAAGTGACTCTTCAGGCAGTTTATATTCCCTCGGAGCACAATCTAGTGTCAGACTCCTTGAGCAGGTCCAGCACAAAAGCTCACAAATGGATGCTTCACAGAAATTTATTTCTAGACATTGTCCAGTTATATTGAGGATAAACCCACCCTTCGGGTCGTGCATGAATCGGCGTGGTCTGCATGATTGACAAGGCGGTGGCCGGAGTTTCAATATGCAAATGTGCATGACTGACATGGAATGCAGATTTGCCTGTGACATCATGCATACATTGTTTCCAGCGCAGCTTACATTGTGTTGTAGTTTTCAGAGGTTAGGAAGGCCCCACATTAAGGTCAGATGTTAAATACTGCTCTTAGCAACTCAAAGTTGCTAAATCACATGGTTTATGAAAGCTGAAGAGTATGAAATCTGAAAGTCAAATAGTCTGTCATTATTTGTGCTGAAGTATTCAGAGGAAGGCTCCACAATAAGGTCAGATTTTTAATATTGCTCTTAGCCACAATAAGGTCAGATAAATATTGCTCTTAGCAATGTAGAAAGTTGCTAAATCCCATGTTTTGTCGAAGCTAAAGGGTATGAAATCTGAAAGTCAAATAGTCTGTCATTGTTTACTGACTTCAGCCCATATAGATTTGCCTGAACACCACAAATCATATGATGAACAGACCGAAAATATGAGGCAAAAATTTGGCCAGTTGAACGGTACGTCCCCAATAAATTATACAAAGCCTGTATTGACTGCTGGAGATACTGCATTATTGTGCAGTCTTTTCCTGTGATTTTTTCAGTCATTGCTTAGTCACACTCACATTCACAAGTGCTATGTCATAATCAACAGGCTTAGATAACTCATTTGGGCTGCAAACTATGGAATACTTGCTGGCAGCACTGGGACATGCCTTCATTTTAGGAGTAGAGGTCTAGTGCCTATTTCTGAAGCTCCTCTGAGGTTAAAACCAATCCAGAGAAGCTAGAGTCAGCGAAATGTTGTTAGTGCGGACAATAAACTTCTACTGTATGAGAAACAGAGAGAAAATAAATGTAATATGTTATAAATCACCCTACATCTGTACTGTAATGGCATTCTGATTGTGTGTGCTGCTTTGAGAGTAGAGGAAATTCAATTTTCTATAAACTCATATATCTAACTAACCTTCAATGCCATCTCATATAGGGACATACTTCTAAAGGTAGTGTTCTTTGAAGAGTGCCACTTGGGTTTGTAATGTGCCTGACAGCGTGTAACACTATCCTACGACTGTATTTAGAAGCACATCTTGTTAAACATTCAGATAAAGTACAGGACGAGAAATGTTAAAATGAACATACATGGGCATTTGAAAATGTACTTCTGCTAGATGACATACGCGTTGCTCTCCTCCAACAATGTTTCAGAAAAAACATTTTAAGCAACTGGTTGTTACATACTGTTTTTGAAAACGATTTCAAGTGACTGCTTACTTTCAGATATTAACCAATAGTTGTTATTTGCAGTTAAGAAAATATAATATGTTAGGGTTAGCTGTTAAAGCTGATGCCTCTTGGTTATGTTGTGATGTTCCTGCCAAGTATTTCTTTGTAAAACCCAAATGCTGCATTATCACATTTAGTTACTTTGTGAATATAGCATGCATGCTGGGCGTCTAAGTAAATAATCATCTGGTATGTTTAGCATAAGCCTTAGTTATGACCTTTTTCCTCTATTTTGTGTACATTTCACTTAGAAGTATGGATAATTCGCAACTGTGATTTTGAATTTTCTGGCTTCGGCACGCTATGAATATTCATGTGGCCAAGCAACCAGAATCAGTAATTAGGTGGGAGGTTAAGAGATGTGGCCGCGATGCTATGTATTCCACAGGCAGATCTTTTTGCTTCTACTGAAATACTGTCTCTATTCTGTTCCAAAGTCCCAAGTCCTCTGGCTGGGAAAGTGGATGCCCTGTCTTTTTCTTAAAAGGGGGTATTTCTGTAATCCTTCCCTCCCCTTCCTCTGTTACCACAAGTCTTGCACAAGATCAGACACGACCCTCCCAAAATCTTGCTAGCGAACCCCTTTTGGCCCAGACAGCATTGGTTTCCTGTTCTCTCTCACTTGTTCAGGGACAATCACCACACGTTACCCTCACTGGATGGATCTTCTCACACAAGATGCGGAATCTCTTATCCATCTTCACTTGTCTACTCTTCAACTGATGCTGTGTGCGAGAGGGTTATGATCCCTTTCAAACACCTCTTTTCTGTGGACATGCTTCAGGTTCTGCAGGAGACCAGGAACTCATACATGTCCAAATGGAAGCAATTTTCTGTCTGGTTCCTCTCTCGCCATCAGAATCCCCTATCTGTGGAGTTTCCTCTGATTCTCTCTGGAGTTTCCTCTGGTTCTCTCTCATTTGTATGATCTGCTCATTGCTGGGTTGGCATATTCTTCAGTTAAAGCTCACCTGTAAGCAACATCTGCTTGTCTGCCCTTGACTCCTCCTCTGGCCTCTAGATTTGAGATCAAGTAATTTCTTAAAGGAGTCCTTAATATCAGGCCTCCCAGGAAGCCTATGCCACCTTATTGGGACCTCAGTTTTGTACTTGAAATATTGACTCAGGTTCCTTTTTTGCCTGCTTCTTCAGCTTCCTTACAACATTTTACTTGGAAGACTATTTTTTTCTTTTGTCTCTCACTTCAACCAAGAGAGCGTCTGAACTTTTACGCCCAAGGTGGTCAATGAGCTGTCCAGTAATCATTGTATTCATCTTCCTTCCTTTTTTCTTCTCTGTAGTCTGCCAGTGAAGGTTCTTCAGAGGTTGTATTTGCATAGACAGCTCAGATACTGGTTTGACTATATTAAAGTTATTTGCAAATCTGTGCAGCTTTTTGTTTCCTTTCATCCAGGACTTTGGGTTTTGCTGTTTCTAAGCAAACCATTTGCTCCAGTATTTCTAAGACCATTTCTTTTATTAATGTCTTTCCTTGTCAGTAAAGGTGCATTCTACTAGGGTAACTGCAACTTCTGGTGGTTTTTTCAAGGGTCTGGATACCAATTCCATCCTTGACACTGCTACTTGGTCCACTGTTCATATTTTCACTAAGCATTACAAGTTGGATATTATTTCCAGTGCAAGGGTGGGCTTTGCCAAGGCTATCCTGCATGGATTTGTAGTGGGCCTCTATGCGTCTTCCTCCTCCCAGGTTTCCTCTCTGTAGGTATTATAGTAAATAGGTACCTACTCTTCTGTAGGTACAAAAATACTGTAATAGTGATATGGAAGGGTATAGTACAGCTGTGTAAAATCTTGCCCTAACAGTAGATGCCCCTCTCTTCACTGTTGCAGTGTTCACACCTACCTTTCCTGTTCTAGCTCTTGCCCTTCTGGCTGAGGGGTTTTTCATAGGATCATAGGACGTTACTAGGCTAATGGCTCTGGGGCCCTTCCAAGCCTGGCCAGGAGTTTATCCCCAAAAAGAAACCTCAAAACTTACGTTCTTCTTCTCATTCTGGATGCACATGTTCTCCTTGTCCCTAAGGGCATTCTGTTCCTCCTGGGATATTTTCAGTTCTGAGTGTGTGCATCCATACATCACCTTTATATTCTATGCCTTGCACAGGGAGCATATCTGTGACGCACAACACCTATAAGAACTAAAGGCTTTGGTATACTGGCCAGATGTTGGGCTATCCTTGGCAGGAGGTCCCTTAGGTAAAGAAGAGGTTATGAAACATGGTTTTAAATGCTACTATGGTACTGCTGATGCTGTGTCCAGGGCAACTGCCATTTGGTCTTAAATGTCCGAGTACATTCTCAGAATTTACCAAAAGATATCAAAGCTGAACTTCTGAATGCACTTCTGCATAAAAAAGTATTATTTCAGCTTTCATCTGCTGAGTTTCTCAAAAGATATCATGAAAAGGGGAAGTTAATTCAATGGGTCTTTCAGATATTTATATACGAGCTGCAGCTTGGGTGTCACTGAACACTTTTACAAAACATTACAAGCCGAATGCTATTTCCTGATCTAAGTAATCGTTTGTTACCACTACTGACTCTGTCTTCAAGATGACAGAGATGAAACTCACGTCAGATACAAAAGGTACATATTTATAATAATACTAGATCTGAGTTGGCAGTTTCATCACAGTCAGCATCAAAACCCACATTCCCTCTCCTGTATCATAACAGCACTGTCTTAGGTGGAGACTCGTAATAGCACTAGGCTATTTAGGGTGGCTTCTGGAAAATGACTCAGCAAATGGCACAAGGAAACCCTATCCGGTTGCAACACAAAGACAGAAGAATACATAGAATAGTCAGACACTCTTCAGTAGGGATGCCAGCAACAACCTGCTCACTAGTCCACAAGACATCAAAGGCACATGGAGGAAGTAACACCTGAATGAAGAAAACTCTCAGCAGCTGTACCAACCTAGACAAAGTCTACATTGAAAGAATAGGACCCATCTTAGAAGAAGTAAGAACAGCACTGAGGAAAATGTCAGGGAAAGCAGCAGGCTCAGAGGAGTTCCCAGCAGATTTGATCAAAATGTTGGGCGAGTTAGGGGAGAAATGGCTCCAGAGGGTATTTACACCAGTATGGAGAGCAAGATACATCTCAAATGACTGGAGAATAAGCATTCCAGGGTCAGTGTACTAGAACAGAGGGAACATGCACAACTGTGGGCAGAACAGAGGTATCAAACTCCCGTCACATTACATGAAAGTTCTGGAGATGGTGATTGATAAATGAATGCACAAGAGTAGTAGAAAGTAAGATTGGAGGTGAGCAGTTTGGATTCCAATCAGGATGCAAGACAACTGACCCAATGTTTACAATTGGGTAATTGAGAAAAAGAGATGAAGAAAGAATCCAAATTGGCATTCCTAGACTCAGAGAAAGCGTATGACAAGGTCCAAGAAATCTGATTCAGGCAGTCTTGTGATGGTTTGAAGTTGCAGAAACATTGTTAGAATAAATGTAGGCTATGTACAAGAACCCAATGCCACAAGGATGAACAGTGATCGGACTCACACTGGGGTTCCCAGTAGGAGTGGGTATGCATCAGGTTTAAGGTCTAAGCCCATTACGGTTTATACTGGTGGTGGCCTATATTAGCAAACAGGTCAGAGGAGACACAACAAAGCTGCTGTATGCAGACAATGTGGCATTACAGGCAGATTCTGAACAAAAACAGCAGCAAATGATGGGGAAATGGAATACAAAAACAGAAGGGAAGTCTGAATGAAGAAGTAAATAAAATCAGAGAGGCTGCAGCCAACTGGAACAGTATGTCAGGGGTAGTGTGTGACAGAAGAATGTTAAAGAAGCTGAAATGTAAAGTGTGTAAAACAGTGGTATGACCAGTACTACTGTACAGTATACACTGTGGGACAGACAAAGAAATGAGGACATCAGAGCAGAAGCACAAATTTCTCCTGTTGCAGAGAACATCCAAAATTACAGATTGTAGTGCTTCAGGCACCTGCTCACTAAAACAGAAGTCAGTTTGGTGAAGAATATTTGGGACAGACAGGAAGAAGGCAAGAGGAAACAAGAGTGTCCAGCAAAGAAATGGATGGATTGTGTGAGAGAAGACCTGTGACAGTCAGGCATTGACTGTCGAAGAAATTAGGAACATGGCATTGAATCGAAAGAGATGGTGACAGTTGGCATGACACCCTGACCCCATGTAGAAAACAGGAAAAAGGGGGCTGATAATGATGATGGTGGTGACCTGACTTTCACAGGCTTTCTGAGATCTGAAGAGTCTGAAAAAGGTCATTAACAGATAGAAATTGTGAGTAAAATAAAGGGGATCTATATCACATTTTCGAAACGTCTATCTGAACGATCATTTCAGCAAATTTTTTTCCCAGGGAAAAAAACAATGAGCCGTCATTGGGAATTTGCCCTTCCCCCCCTGTAGTGCAACCTCAGAGTTGGCATATTTAGTAAGGGATGTGTATGGGTGACACAGCTCCCCACACTGGGGGTGTAGATGGCGTAGCCCCCACCAGAGTAGGTTTTAAATTTTGTGATAATTGGTAGTTGGCCTAGTGGTTATTTTCCCTAGGAAAAAAATTTCTAAAAAAATCATTCGACAGAGATTTTGACAAAGTTTGATGAAGAGGCATTCGCTGAATAGGTCATTTGCCGATGCGATATAAACCCAATGAAGGTGCTAGAAAGCCTGGGAAAGTTTTAGATACCATGCTGATTAAATTCTGCCAGTTTCAGTTCTCAAAGTTCTAGAATTGAAACTGCCAATGTAGATCTAGTACTACTCTAAATATGTAACTTTCATTTCATCCAAACCATACTTGTTAAATGTCAACTCATTAAAAACAAGTTATTCAAGATACAAAGCCACTGTGGGAGACTAACACGTTGATAAATAGGAACCATTATGAAACCTCTAAATTCTACCACAGATACTGCAGCTCAAGTGGAAAAGTCAGTCCATCCATCCACAACCCCTTTTTTCCCCATTTTTGCACAAGAGGTCGGGGTGTCACTTCAACAGTGACAATCTAGAGTCAAGGTTTACACTGCCAAGTGGCTAGCCCTGCCACAGTAGTTCTTCCACACCACACAGTCCCACCTATGGCCAATTTAAAGTGTCCCGGCCACCTAGTGCATTGCTTCGGAGTGTGGGAGTAAACCAGAGTACCCAGAGGAAACCCATGCAGACTCTGCACAGAAGGCAGCCCAACTGAGAATCAAACTGGGTAACTTCTCACTGTGCGGTGACAATGCAATCTGCTGTACCATCATGCCACCCATGGAAGTGTCAGTAACCGAACCAAAAAGTCACTTTACTAACACCAACAACAACTAATAACAGTCCACTGCGCGAGTAACAGCAGCAGAGGTAAAGAGGTCACCTTGCTAAGACCTTAATGAGGAACCCATTAAACATTCATCATTTATGAGTACATACCCTCCAGTTTTATTTACTTAGTTGTTTGTTTATTGCAACAATGTTTTCTGTTTATTGCAAAATTTATTACAAAAACCTACCCACCTGAAGTTATATAACAAGACAAATATCTGTCATGGCTACGTACTCCTTTGATGTACAAACATTGGGACCTCATGATTAACACAACACAAACAAGAAATTACAATTAATAGCACTATTCAACAAGTACAATCTTATCTGTCTCTGCATCATACAAGAGATCTTGCATGTTAATGCCTCTATTCAAAAAGTGCCGTCTTTCCTGATTCTGGATAATACAGGGCAGTAGCTAATTTCATATGCACCCTGATAACCAGTAAGAATAACACAATACAAATATGAAAATAATGATCAGTAGAGAAGTGGAGGGTTTTCCCCAGCCGAGTGACATTCCAGAGTTTATTAAAATTATGGCAGCTGCATCAACATACTGTAGAAAGGACTATCATGACATAAAATATGGACCAATCACTATAAGCACCATTTCAATCCAAGTTGTTCTGTCTTATAGGAGACTAATCAAAAATTCAAGTAACTGGTCACTTTATAACTTTCTTTCATTAGGCAATTATATTTCAACAATAACCCATGATTGGGTGTGGGTATCAATGGATTCTCCTATGGCTAATGTGGTTTATTCACGAGGGCTTCACCCTCATTCATAAGTTTGTAGATTCATAGGAGGTTACTAGGATAATGTCCCTAAAGTCCTTACAAGCCTTGCCATATTTATCGCAAGTTGCCCCAATTGTCAGTGGCTAGATGAGTGAAGTTTGCAGAAGTAACAGTCTATGGTAGTTAATACAGACTTCCTCTGTCCAGGAGGGACATGGGCACCACCCCAGGAGTGAATCTGCAGTTATCTATCAATTGATCTAAGGCTGCATTTGAAAAGGTTTTCTGATTTACTGATATACTGCGCATGCATATTGATATACTGCGCATGCATATGGTATGTCCACAGTTTGCAAAGTACATCAGTGCATGATAGAGAGCTACCATAGAAGAAAGCATACTGACCTTGGTTTGTCTCTGTTTTTTTTTAATTAACTTATTTATAGACTGGGAAAGTATAGCAGCATTACTGGAACAATGAGGGACAGGGCAAACATGTGAAGAAAATGAAGGACATTCTGTTAAAGTGTGGACAGTTGACAGGCAAGTTAAGGAGAGAACTGTACCTGTTAACTGTCCAGATATTTGCACAGAGTCCTGATTTTTTATCATGTTTTTCTCTCTCTGTCAAAATATTTTAGCTCATTCTTTTTTAACATATCTTAATAGAAAGCCCAGCCTCTCAACAACAGTTGGGCAAGTGGACATTTTTCTGTTGGGATATGCTCAATTTACAATGGCACACTGACTGAGGTGTCCAATTTGGAATACTAATGACCTTTTATTCTATAATATGCAATATGTCTGCTTGCCTGCAAGACATTGCTGATAGATTTTCCTGCCTCCACTGCCTACATGTTAAGCATGTACATTCTGAAATAAATTAAAATAAATATTTAATTTTATATGCAAATACAAGATTCTAAACTACATACTAAATTAACATCAATCCACACCCCTGATTGTGTCCTAATGACATTTCAAATGGCTGTAGTTTCATACCTTCCCACAAAATGTGGCACAAGTTGACTTTCGAGGTCTGACACCTTCAGCAGTGACACAACAGACTGGGACAGGAATGCCTAATCCACAAGAAGTGTAGAAAACATAATGCCACATCCTTTGTATAATTGATCTGAGCATGGTAGTGGGGATACCTCGCTTCACATCTCTGTCTTAATAATCCAGGTGATGGTTTCTTAGTCCCTGCTCCCAATAACACACATTTTCTTTAGTGTCTTTCTACATCTGCAACAAATGCATGTCCAAATCCTCAGGCCTTAGACCTCTAGCACTCTCTACAAGTTAAGACAACCATGGTGGACACTAGCATTGCCAGTAAACCAGATGATATCTGGTTTATTTTAAACCAACTTTCCAAAGCATGGGAAAATACTTGCTGAAGGTCAAACCGCCAGGATAGCCTGACATTCATGGTCAAATCTGTAACTTAATGACAGACTAGGTTTGATCAGCTGATCCCACTTTGAATAATTCTCTCTACCTTGAATAATGGATTTGCAAGTATGAGCTGTCTTATGTCCTTGTGTGGCCAGAGATTATACCTCAGCCTTATTCAGCCTAACAGAGATGCTGTTATTAGGAATGGAGGCTAAACGGAACTTAAAAATGGGAGCATCTGTTCTGGAATGTTCAAGCTCAATAGCATTACATTTTGTTTTTGAGAAGAAATAAAAACAGTAAAATTAGATTACATTCAATATAAGTAAAAAGGAACAAAACATTTTTACAATATTTACAACAAGTGACAAGGAGAATCACTGTTAACAATAATAATAATAAAAAAAAAAAAAAAAAAAAAAAAAAAAAAAAAAAGTAATCTCTAGACTCATAGGAACTCAGATGTTGTGTTGTGTCTTCTTCTTCTAGTATTTTTTATTCTATGAGTTTAAGTATTTTATTCCAGGGTTTCATTTCTTTCTTCTTCTTCCTTGACTTTTTTTCCTTTGCTTATCCTCCTGTAGAAATAAGTCTTCAAAACAAAACAAAAGTCTCTGAACACGGAGGAGTTGCAGATTACACTTTCTGGCAACTACACTTATATTGCATAAAAGATATTGATCTCTTTTTATTCATACTAACTAATTCATCTATATTCAAAAAAAAAAACTAAAAAAAAAAAAAAAATGTATTAATACATAAATAAAATATAATCATAAAATCAAAAAGAGCAATCCAACAGCATCTCCAAGCATCTCCAATTTTTAACATTTGATTATTTTGAGTTTTAGCTATTTTATTTGGAGTATAAAAAAAAAATGCTTGTGTGGTGAAGATTTTTGTTGTATTAGAAGTTAGTTTAAATATAGTATAGAAGATTATTTTTACAATTTTTTATAGATTTTTACAAATAAAATGATTGATAAATTTGATCTTGCTTTGATCTATTTTGTGTTGTAGACTATTAATATCTTGTATATTGTATTAGATGTTGAATTTGGCCAGTTATTTGAATTATCAAATCAGTTATATAGTTTATAAGTTTTGGCTTAGACTTGAAGGACTAATCATTAATTTTTTTTAAGGATTTAAATTTTAAAAAGAGTTTTAATTTTTTTCTGACTCTATTTTTATTTTATTTTTTTTATATATTAAATTTGTTGTTAAAAGTTATTTATTATTATTTATGCATTGGGAATAGCATTACATTTTGACAGACAAGAGAAGTCGGTTAAGATCCTTCTTCATTAAACTGGAGAGATGAACAAGCCTGGCTTTAATGCAGTGCTCACATACATACACAGTAGGTTAACACCTTCACCCATCAATGAAAGAGACAGGATCTCATGTCTTATCCTAGAAGGTCCCTCTGCAAAGGAAAAAGGCTGTTAGATCCATCTTCATTAGACTGGAGAGATGAATAAGTCTGGCTTTAATGCAGTGGTCGCATACATACATATACAAGTAGGGTAACACCTTCACCCCTCAATGAAAGACAGGATCTCATGTCATATCCTGGAAGGTCCTTCTGCATAATAAAATGTAATATGGCAACCTTTATAGGTCTGAATCAGTGTGGGGTGCGCAGTGGAGGCAGCACTTATGTGGGTACAAAAGCTTGCTGAGGACATTCATTTACGTCATATTAACCTTTATACAGAAAGTCAGGTCCATGTGATTACATTTTACAAAGTCTATTACAAATATGAAAAGTCCTTAGGTGCCCAGTCCAGGCCTATTTCCACAATAGTCCACTTACCGATTCCCCTACACACTTGTAATCATAGGTTGGAAACAGTGACTTAGTAGCATTTAATTTTTAACTGGAAAATATGCTATAGGCAGCATTAATCAACAGCACTCTACAAAGTGGCTGATCTGAATTCCTGAAAAGGACTGATGACATCTACAGTCAGCACTTTTATTAAATGACCCCAAAACTAATCCTTTTAACCCAGGGGACTGCATTCACCCATTCCACCACAGTGGTTCTAGGGTTAATTACATAAATAGGTAGAGAGGGGTCAACACTACTTGATGCCCTTAGGGGTGCAGAAAAAGTAAGAAAAGAACATAGAGATACATGTCCTCCTTGCTAGTGAAGTCTGATTGACAGTTCTGACATATGCCTAGAATCAGGAAACTGGCATACAGGGTTGCTATAAAGAAGCCAAACCTGATACTATCACATGTTTTCTCATCACCCAACAACAGAAAAACCTATTATGTATTATGGGTGTCAGTGGTCCCTTGCACACTTGCCATTCTTTTGAAGGAGGACTGTTTTCCTTCATCAAAACCTGCCTAGCCCTCACTCTGCAGTGATTTCCATATCGTGTTCATCCTGGAGGCCAATATTTTTGCAGGAATTTTCAGTCCATTCTTGCATAAAAATATGCCTATACAAGGCTACATCAGTTGGATTTTGCACAGTTTGAATAATAATGTGATAGCAGATTTGAGAATGCCATGTTGTTCTACACATTCTTCTGCAAAGAATTAAAAGGCTGACAAAAAGTCAGGGTCACCTGAGAGTCAAACCAATACAAGAAGATAAGTAGTCCAGGAGAACCTGAAGCATTATCAGGTAAAAAGGCAGCAATTACAGAAAAAGAAACAAAAAATCATTGCTCAACATTAGATCACTGTTGCAGTAGCTATCCTATCTGGGTCATCCCCAACCAGCTTTTCTATGCTTAAAGGTGCCTTCCACGCACACCGTTAGGTTGCTTGAGAGGTGCTCCAAATATAAATACATAGAGTGGCAAAACCCTCAAAACTTTTTGGTTTTAATGTTTGATATCTGTTTAGAGGTTTTACCCAACCTTTTCAAATAATTTGTAAATACTTCACTGTCATAAATAACCTGCATTCATGTTTTCTTGTTTTTGGAAATGAATAAAAATATTTACAAAAAAAAAAACTTCATTGCCACCAAAGTGCTTTGTGGAACTGTCATTCAACTAGTGATTCTTTAATGCTGGGCAGATAATCCCCCTGTTGGGGAAATCCTTCAACAAAATATTTTTTTTTGAGGAAAACGTATTTTGTTCTGCCAAATTTGTTAGTTTTGCTATACATTTTGGACGGACACTACTTGTTCAGGGGAGTTTTATTGTGTGAATGCTTGTGTGACTAGACTAGGTAAAATATCTACTTTTAGACATTATTTCCTGCATGTTTATGTAAGTTTTATATGCTTGTTACAGGTTTCTGTGCTTTTGGGTCTGTCAGTGGTTTTCTTACTCGAGAATCATGTTTTGGCTATTTAAAGTTTTACTGACTGGTTTGGACTCCACTACCCATCTGCATTGCTTCTGGCTGAACCCATGGAGCAGTTACTGATTTCTGTGGTTCATTATTCCTTTGTCCACAAGAACAGAGTAGTCAGGAAGTCTTTGGGTGTCAAGCTGGCTCCTCTTGTGCCTCGGCCGATGATGAGAGACTGCTGTTGCCAGACTTGGTTCCTCAAACTGATCATCTTTTTCCTTCATTTCATATAATGTAACCTACTGTCAGTAAGGACTTATGGGGGGGGGGGGCACAGACAATACCTTTTCAGCTGTAAGGATACCCTCTATAAGGAAGAATTAGCCATGTCAGTCTCAGGGGAAGAGGCAGGTGAAGGTCTTTCACATCGCTGGGAAGAGCATGATCCCTGTATTAGTAGGCCTGCTATGGGTCAGTTTTTACAAGGGAGTTTCCTATGAAAAGAAAACAAAAGGAGAAAATATTGCCTTCTCCTGTTTCTATTTCTGTTTCTATGGACAAAGAAGATTTAATAGACAACCAAGTTCTGATTTTTCTCTTCTTACTAACTCTTTAGAGAGGAAAAGAAAAAGAGATGTTCAAAAATAGATCACTATTGCAATAGCCTAAACTAAACGGGACCTACTACTACTGCTGCTGCAGTCGGACAGTTCACAAAGATAAGGGCACCTTCCACACCCACCTACTGTCAGGTGCTCAAGCAGAGCTGCATAAAAGTAAAGTTTGAGCATGAAAAGCTTCAGAACTTTCTTGCCACTGATGACAGCACTCATGTTGGGCCTCATGAAACTGTCAGCTGTGTAGCAATCTTCTTGTCAGATAAGTCCACTGCTGGGGAAGGCCTTCCAGTAACTTTTATTTCATGAAGAAAACTTGAGTTTTTTTCTGTTAGAATGATTGTGTTTAACTAAGAAAATGAATATTTTTATGCTGTCATTCAATTTCTTAAAGAATTTACAAAATGTTTAGCTACACGGTGGGCACTGTGAAGTTTTATATGTTTGAGATAGGATACTGTGCTTGTGGGGATCTATCAGTTGTTTACTTATGTTAGAACCATTTATTCCACACCTTATACTATACCAACCTCTCCAAGCTCCATTTCCCATTTTCAATATATCTTTCTTTGCTCATCTGTGGAGCAACCTCTCATATCCTTTATAGTACCTTTCCCTGTATACAGAAAGAAGAAGAATGTGACAAACGAGTCGTTGGGTGTCAGGATGACTCCTATTCTGTCCCAGCTGTTGGTGAGTGACTTTTCTGCGCCTGCTTGTTCTTCAGACCACCTATCTTTTTTTCCCAGTCCCCTTGGTGTAGCTTTTTTGATACCAAATACTGGGGGATAGCCACTTCCTCTCCAGCTGTAGGATGTTGTAGTTGGCAAGGGAGAGCCCCTTTTGTCTGTGTCAGGGGTAGGGGCAGGTGAAGGGTCTTCATTCGTTGAAGGCTTGGAGCTGAAGCTCTAAGTCTGAACAAATTTGGTGAGCTTTTGAGATCCGTGACCTGAGTTTCTTGTTTATGTATTGCTTTTTTGCTGTTTTTTTCATTGTTTATCGAAGAGTCTTCACTTGACTGGGAAGAGGTGGTGGAAGTTGGGGTCAGTGTGCTTTACTTTGAGTAAGTCTGTTCTCATGAAGAGCATGCTTAGTGAGGAAAAACTATTAAGCTCCTGTTTCTGTTTCTATGCACACAGCAGATTTGCTGGGAACTTATTATTGCTTTTTCTTTGCCTTCTGTTTCCTAAAGAAAAAAGGAAAAAAAAATTGTTCATTCATTCATTCTTCTTACAGGGAATTTCATTCAGAAGAATAGACATTGCAGAAGGGTGGTTGTGACTCTGGAATTTCTTTTCAGTCAGAGGAAAGTATAGTATCAGGTTTCTCTGCTCAAGTTATTTCTTTTCTTGATACTTTATGTAAGATGAAAGAGCTTTTTCAGTGGGACTGTATTATGATTTGATATAATTAGAGATGCCTAAATCTGCAAATATCCCTCCTATCTTGCTTTAGAAAATGGTCTTCTCATTGCTTCTAGCTTACCTGAAGGCTAATGTGTGGTTCTTTGACAAGTTATATAAAGAACTTATCTTTTCTATTACTCTACCTAAATCTGCTTCTGCTAAACAGTTACAGCTGTTACCTCCATTCCCATGACAAGGATGGGAAAGAACTGGATACTATGGGGGTTGGGGGAAATGTACTCTTCCATTACTTTACCTTTCAGAATTTTAAACAGTCAAGCTCCTATTTTAAAGTTTTTAACATTAACTTTTGAGAACATACAGAAGTTAAAGGTGATCCTTCCTCCTCCTCAGGTAAATTCCTTAAATGCATCTGACAGCTGTTTCTCAGGTGACCTATTTTAAAGTGTGCTTATGGTGTTCTTTTTATAACTTGAGTTCTGAGAATTCTTCCCTTGTGAGATCCATTTCAATATATAAGACTTTCCGTGTGATGATGTCTAACATGGGGATTGGGGTGTTTTTTTTTTATCTGCCAAGTAAAATAAAAAAACTCAACTGTGTGTTGAATAATGATTTTTTTCATATCTTGTTTCACTTAATGAGAATTTTACTACATGTTGTCACATTGATTCAGTGTTGTATGACTTGGTGATAGAAGGGAGTTTTTCACAACAAACAATGTATGCACATACAATCTCCTGTATATTTGAGATACCCATGTCCACAAGGACATTTTCAATCCCCCCCTATGTCCCATTATAGCAGTGAGGTGGAGTCAACAATGGAACATTTGGAGGTCTTTGGGGAAAAGACTTTAAAGGGGATATTCAGTTTGCATCCATGGATCCTGAGGTTCTCATGGCATTTTTGTGATCAGATGAGAGATTTTGATGACCATGTTTTGTTTGTTTGTAACAGCTGTCATTCATGATTTTTTAGTTATACTCCTACAAGACAGGCATGGAGTGATTTGCAGAAGTTCCTTGTACACAACTGAATATTAGTAATAAATTAATTAATGCTGTTTATACCTTGATGGACTTGACTTTGAACAATAACTACTTCCAATTTGAAAGTGAATTATTTAAACAAGTTCATGGTATGGCTGTGAAGACAGGTGAAGGCTGCCAGCCTAGCAGGATATAATTTTGTAGATAATTCTGTCATTTGTAAATATTAATGCAAGTCACATGCTTGTTCTCTTTGCTAAATGTTAAACTTCACAAAATGTAACCACATTGCACCTGCTGGAAGAAATGTGATAAGTCAAGCATGGCATAATTCTTTGATCTAAAACCTGCAGCCGAGATGTCTGGATGAAGGAATTCTGGCTATTGTTTTCAGGCCAAAGTTAATTGCTAGAATTTACAGGTATAATTTCTTTTATTGCTCTGGCTTCCTGACCAAGTGTGCAAGATCAAAAGTGCTATTAACCTCTGAGTTTCTGTTAGCCTGGGAACCAGAAAGAAATTATGTAATCTGAAATGAATCTGTGGTACTTGGTACTATCTTATCAATTTAAAGACAGAAAGAATGAGAGCATTTAGCATTTGTCTTGAGAACATCCAACTCACCAGCACTCTGACTGCGTCTGTATGTAAGTAGGATCTTAGACTTTAGTGTTTCTCTTAGAAATAGCTAGGAAATAGGAAGATTAAAGATTAGACTAAGTGTTTTTCTGCACTGATGTCAGAACTATTCTACTGTATTCTTTTAAGAATTTATCTGTGATCTCTGAACTCTTGACTAGCACTGTGTAGTAAGAAATATTGTCTTGTGTGTTTTATTATTTATTATTAAATATTTTTAAACCTTTCAACTATGGCTGTTTTGAGTAGAGATAATTTAAGCTCTAAGAGTACATTGCATGTATTTAGTGATATTGTACAAAGCCACTCCAATAGCCTTACTGTTCAGTCACACTTACCATTTGGATAATAATATTGCACAATATAATTGGACAACCTTTCATAAGGCCCTTTTAGTAGCTGATAAATATTAACCCAGCCACTGGGGATGCAGAAGCCAGTGCATTTCTTTGTGCCGGTCCCAAGCCCAGATAAATGGGGAGGGTTGCGTCAGGAAGGGCATCCGGCATAAAAACTTTGCCAAATCATACATGTGGACAACAGTACAGATATACATACCAGATCAGTCGAGGCCCGGGTTAACAATGACTGCCACCAGTACTGTTGGCCAACAGGGTGCTGGTGGAAATTGGGCTACTGTTGGCCGAAGGAGGAGAAGAGGGGGATGGCATGCCCAAAGGCAGGTAAAGGCTCAGACTGTGGTAGTGAGGGTCAGAACTTTGAATGCTGGCAGTATGACTGGTATAGGGAGAGAGCTAGCTAATATGATGGACAGAAGGAAGGTTGGCATATTGTGTGTGCAAGAGACCAGATGGAAGGGGATCAAGGCTAGGTGTATCGGAGGCAGGCTCAAATTGTTTTATCATGGCGTGGATGGGAGGATAAATGGCGTAGGGGTTATGCAGAAGGAACAGTATGCTAAGAGTGTTTTGCAGGTGAAAAGAGTGTTGGATAGAGAGATATTTATGAAGCTGGAAATTAATGGTGTAATGATGAATGTTGTTAGTGCATATGCTCCACAAGTTGGGTGTGCGATGGATGAGAAAGAAACATTTTGGAGTGAGTTGGATGAAGTGGTGATGACTGTACCCAGAGGTGAGAGAGTGGTGATTGGAGCAGATTTCAATGGGTAGGTATGGTGTTAAGCAAAGGAATGCAGAAGGTCAGATGGTAGGGGATTTTGCAAAAAGGATGGACATGCCTGTGGTGAATACGTATTTTAACAAGAGGGAGGAGCATAGGGTGATATACAAGAGGGGAGGAAGATGCACACAGGTGGATTATATCTTATGCAGTAGGGCTAATCTGAAGGAGATTGTAGACTGTAAAGTGGTGGCAGGGGACAGTGTAGTTAGACTGTATAGGATGGTGGTTTCTAGGATGACATTGGTGATCAAGAAGAGGAGGAGGAGTGTGAGGGCAGCACCAAGGATCAAATGGTGGAAATTGAAAAAGGGTAATTGTGAGGTGTAGTGCAGGGAAGAGTTAAGACAGGCACTGGGTGGCAATGAAGAGTTACCGAATAGCTGGGTAACTACAGCAGAGCTAGTAAGGGAGATGGCTAGAAAAGTGCTTGGTGTGACATCTGGAAAGGAGGAGGACAAGGAGACATGGTGGTGGAATGAGGAAGTACAGGACAGTATACAGAGAAAGAGGTTGGTGAAGAAGAAGTGGGATTGTCAGAGAGATGAAGAAAGTAGGCAGGAGTATAAGGAGATGAGGTGCATGGCAAAGAGAGAGGTGGTGAAGGCTAAGGATAAGGTGCATGAAGAGTTGTATGAAAGGTTGGACACTAAGGAGGGAGAAAAGGACCTGTACCTATTGGCTAGACAGAGGGACTGAGCTAGTAAAGATGTGCAGCAGCTAAGGGTGATAAATGATAATGAGGGAAACATACAAGCAAGGAGAGTGTGTTGAGCAGATGGAAAGAGTACTTTGAGGGACTGATGAATGAAGAGAATGAGAGGGAGAGAAGGTTGGATGATGTGCGGATAGTGAATCATGAAGTACAGTGGATTAGCAAGAAGGAAGTAAGGATAGCTATGAAGAGGATGAAGAATGGAAAGGCTGTTGGTCCAGATGACATACCTGTGAAAGCATGGAGGTATTTAGGTGAAATGGCAGTGGAGTTTTTAACTAGATTGTTTAATGAAATGTTGGAAAGTGAGATGATGCCTGAGGAATGGAGAAAACGTGTTTTGGTACCGATTTTTAAGAATAAGGGTGATGTGCAGAGCTGTAGTAACTACAGAGGGATTAAACTGATGAGTCACAGCATGAAGTTATGGGAAAGAGTAGTGGAAGCTAGGTTAAGAAGGGACGTGATGATTAGTGATCAGCAGTATGGTTTCATGCCAGGAAAGAGCACTACAGATGCGATGTTTGCTCTGATAGTGTTGATGGAGAAGTACAGAGAAGGTCAGAAGGAGTTGCATTGTGTCTTTGTGGACTTGGAGAAAGCATATGACGGTGCCTAGAGAGGAGTTGTGGTATTGTATGAGGAAGTCGGAATTGTCAGAGAAGTATGTAAAAGTGGCACAGGATATGTACGAGGGTAGTGTGACAGCGGTGAGGTCTGTGGTGAGAGTGAGGGATGCGTTTAAGGTGGAGGTGGGATTACATCAAGGATCAGCTCTGAGCCCTTTCTTATTTGCAATGGTGATGGACAGGTTGACAGACGAGATCAGACAGGAGTCCCTCTGGACTATGATGTTTGCAGATGACACTGTGATCTGTAGTGAGCATAGGGAACAGGTGGAGAAAACCCTGGAGGGGGTGGAGATATGCTCTAGAGAGAAGAGGAATGAAGGTCAGCAAAACTAAGACAGAATATGTGTGTGTGAATGAGAGGGAGGATAGAGGAATGGTGAGGATGCAGGGAGAAGAGATGGCGAATGTGGATGAGTTTAAATACTTGAGATCAACAGTTCAGAGTAATGTGAGTGTGGAAGAGAGGTGAAGAAGAGACTACAGGCAGGATGGAGTGGGTGGAGAAGAGTGTCAAGAGTGATTTGTGACAGACTAGTACTAGTAAAAGTGAAAGGGAAGGTCTACAAGAGGGTACTGAGACCAGCTATGTTATATGAGTTGGAGACAGTGGCATTGACAAAAAGGCAGGAGTCAGAGCTGGACATGGCAGAGTTAAAGATGTTAAGATTTACACTGAGTGTGACAAGGGTGGACAGGATTAGGAGCAAGTATATTAGAGGGTCAGCCCAGGTTGGAAGGTTTGGAGACAAAGCCAGAGAGGCAAGATTATGTTGGTTTGGACATGTTTTGAGGAGGGATGCAGAGTATATTAGGAAAAAGATGCTAAGGATGAAGCTGCCAGGTAACAGGAAAAGAGGAAGGCCTAAGATAAGGTTTATGGTTGTGGTGAGAGAGGACATGCAGGTGGTTGGTGTGACAGAGCAAGATGTAGAGGACAGGAAGAAATGGAAACAGATGATCCACTGTGGTGACCCCTAATGGGAGCAGCCAAAAGAAGAAGAGTAGCTGATAAATATTAGTGGGTGGTAGTAAGTGGTACTACCATATAGTCTGAGTAAAAGGGATACAGCTGGAGAACCTGTGCCAGCCTTCCCAAGGAGTGTCTATGTGGTTGTATATAACTCTTATCTCAAAGTGTGTGTGTGTCAACTACTTGGGCAGGGACACAAAGCACTGGTTGGACAGAGAGGATGCTGGAGGTTTTAGCTTGCCCACTAGGCTGAGATCTGGCCCTACAGCTGTGCCAGTGGGGAGTCTTATTGGGGACCTGGAGAGAAAGGGAGAAACCAGCCCCAGACTGACTGTGATCTATGTGTGCTCTTAAGGGAAATTGTACTTTACTGTGTGTGCATTTATTATCCTTTCCCTATATGGACGCCCCTCACTGGTGTTAGTGGTGAGGATTGAGGCTCCTTGATTGCTGGGCCAGTGCACCGTTGTTACAATGGCAATGGAGGCAGCTTAAGCCCCCATGAAAACCTCAGCCCTGGTTTTTGTGAACATGGATTTGGTGACATAGAAATAAAAACATTGTCTCATCTTCAGCTTTTTAGCATTACATGAAATTATGCATCTGATATTTGGATAACATTTTTATTATTTGGCAAGGAGAAACTGATACCATAGATCAGTTGTTTGGGTATTTACACACAACATTTTTAAAGTTTTCCTATAATAAATCGATGGATTCTGTTGACTATTTAGGCATTCATATTTACAAAGACAGGTTATCCAGGTTAAGAAAAAGACAAGTTATTGAGGAAATTCCAATCTAGAATGTTTAGAAAAAAACTATGTTTTGTAATGGGTACCTACATTATAACAATAGTTACCCCCTTAAGTATAAACACAATATAGTGAAGTGACAAATGGTTTACTTGTCCAGATTTAAAAAAAAGTATTTTTTCTGTTGAATTGAATAAAGTGTGCAACGTGTTTTAAATGCTATGTTTTTTAGCCTATTCTGTTTATATAGGAGCAATAATGTCAATCATTAGGAAAAATGGATTCTTATTTCTGATGTTTTGAAACAAAGTGGTCTTTGGTCGCTATTTTATTTTAGAAGATAGCATTCTTTAAAGAAAATGTTAGAACTCTCAGGAGTTAAACCCAAAGATACAGGATGCAAAATGTATAAAAATATGGGAGCTGTAAGCAATGCCTCTGTCTATGAGGGTTATTTGATTTCTTTGGGATACTTTGAAAAGTGTATTATGATTACATGCAGACTTAATTATGGTGCATTAGGGATGGATTAAGCTGCAAAGTATGCATCCCGTAACATTTTTATATTGGTAAAACTGTAAGAAAATTTAAAAAGAAAATGTATGAACACACCAGTGCCATCTATAATAAGGATGTAAACAGTGCCTTAGTGAAGTTCAGTTTGAGCTGTGCCTTTTCAGAAAGCTTACATTATTTTGTGTTGCAATGCATTCAGTGGAATAGAATGGATGGCAGCTGGTAAGGCAGATTGGAGCTTAAGGAACTGTAAGGTTAAATACCTCAGTTCTACCCAGCTTGAATGAACAAACTTCTATCAATTCTGTTTTAAAAATAGGTGCAACCAAAATTAGATAAATGGCTTGAAAGAGTTATTTGTTTACATTACCTTAAGGTTTTTAAAATAAGTTTTTTTATTTATATTTGAGTTTGTTACATTATTTCCTCTAGTAAGAATTTGTGACAATTTCTAGTAGCAGCTTTTAAACGTGGAAGGTGTGATTTTCTTGCATTCTGAAGAAGTCGCCTTTATCTGTAGAATGAAAGCATTTAACAGTTTTTTTTTTGGATTATTAGTGCTTTTGATGCTGCTGGTTCCTCCTCCAGAGCTGCTGCTGCTTTTAGATCAATTTTGTAGGGGGCTGGTTTTGCTTCTCTCAAAATTTTCCTGATGATCTTAAATTATACATTCTCCCTTACATAAAGAGTCTCTGTTTGGCTCTTCTCCAGATGAGCTGCTTAAGAAGTGTGATGAAAGGGGAAAACAGATTCAATGAGGGATTCAGGATTTTCAACCCTCTTTTTCCAGATAAAATAGTAATTTTCTTTTTTCTTCCTCAGATCATTTTTTCAGTTAAGAAATTTAAGCAGCCAGGAGATGGTGATCAGGGTTTTAAAAAGTAATTGAAAGGAGACACACAAAACAAGGAAAATGCCCCCAAAATGCAAATAGAGTCCTCCCAGTCTGCATGACAATCTGCTTGTTTAAGCCCCCACCCCCAACTATGGCAACCTTTCCATGTCTCTGAGGCTTCATTTTCCCTACTAGTCTCAGATTATTTCAGAAAGCTGGGTACTGAAGGTAATGTAGCAAGGGTACACTTATCATTTTGCATCACATGTTTTCTCTGTGGGTCATAGAACCTCTGCCTTACAATCTCCTAGGCAATGATTTTTATTCAAGTATTTTCTAGTTTCCAAATCAGAAGTATCCTGGTGGCATGTGTTAGATCTTTCTTTTCTAAACCTTTTTGCCAAGATTCTGAAGATCATGATGTTATCTGTTCAGCGTCTTGTACCTCTGATCACCCACTAGCCTTCAGGGTAAAGCTGAATTTAATGGATGCCCATTATCAAACTCCTACTGCCAAACATTTCATTTATTTCTTAAGATTTGCTGTATCTGGTTTACATTTATCCTTTGGACTTACCACTGCAGTAATAGTTTTCACAAAATGCCTAGCTTCAGGCATTGCTTTCACAGACTTTGAGGCATTTGTATTTTCCTATTTAGATGACCGTCTTATCTTTGCAGACTCTTTCTTCAACTGTGTAGAGTCTATAGCAACAGTTCAGGAACTTCTACCGAGTCTGGAATTCCAAATCAATTATCATAAGCTTTTTTTCATCCCTTCTCACAGGATGATTTTCCTGGGATGTTTGCTAGACTCTGGCATGTCAAGAGCCTTTCTTCCTCCAGACAAAGTAGGCATATTTCAACAGTTTTTCCAAAATTTTCTCCAGTCAAAATTGGGCATCTGCATTGGAGTTTCTCAGGATTCTGGGGTACATGGCATCTATGATTTTTATGCTTTCCCTTGCCAAACTACACATGTGAAAAATACTATGGTAGCTCAGCATCTGCACTCTAGTCCCTGTCTATTCAAATCCCAGTATCAGGAGTTGTGGAAAACTGGTTGGTGGGTAGACTAGATAGCTTGCAATTTAGGTATTATATTCTGCCTTCTGACCACTCTGTTCAGTTAATTACCACAGTAACTTCAAACTTGGTGAGGGGACTGGATTCTAAAGGGGTAAAAGTACAAGCTTTGTGAAATCCTGTTGACAGACAGAAGCTGATAAATATCTTGAGATGTTGCCTAATAATGTTTTGAAGGCCTTGAATGATCTCTTATCCGCAGGATTGCTGCAGGTGTACACAGACAGCATCACAGTGAGGTGGGTACCAGATCTTACCCTATTTGCCGTCTTGTTGTACAAACATACATACAAATATTTCAGGCACAGGCAGTAATGCCTTTCTGGTCTGCCAATATACCAAAACAGTCATTTCCATAACAACTGTCCAATTATTTCTTAAAAAATATCTAAATTAGAGCTTGCTTTAATAGAATTTGGTAGTCTAGCCTATGCATCAGCTGCTTTCTCAGAGAATCAATTAGTACATCTCTCATTCCTATATAATTTTCTAAACAGGTTGCCTGATGATTCTCAACTGGCAGTAAATGCCTTATATACCTGAATAAGTTCTCCTCTAAATATCTACGTGAGACACTGAACTGGTTTAGATATTTCAATCTTTCATAGAAAATGAAATTTGCACATCGATGGATGCCTTTGGTAAATTTCCACTGGACACTTTCCAGTTTACTCATGCTTTTTTCTAATAAAGTTTCCATGTTGTAATTTCATACTCCGGTTTGGGTCTAATGTAACTTATAAGCAATGATTTCATTTCTGTTTCTTAGATTTTATAAAGTCTTTTAATGCAACCTGTAGTTCTGTAACAATCACTAACCAATTGGTTGATATAAGAACAACTCAAAGCTGGAACTTCCCATATACCCAATTGTTTTAATGACTACAGTTTCAAACACTGTGTGTTGTGTTAAATATTGCCCTTTCAGTCTAGGTCTTCTAAATCTCATATACTTTCTTTTTGATGCATTTATCAGCATATTGCTCTCCTGTGCCCAAATGGTCAATTTAGTCAAGTTTATTTGCAGACATGCTCTGTCTAACAGGTGTAATCAGTTTACCTATTTTTAAGTCATCTGCATACACGCACACTGGGGAACACCTCAGATGAAAAAGATAGATCTGAAAGATGCAACTTGAACAAGTGTGTATCCAGGATAGAGCCATATGGTCACCATGACTGTACTGTAGAATTTTGCCCGGTCCAACTGTTATATAATACATGTAATTTCCTATTTATAAGCCATGCTGCTGTCCATCTTATCAAGTTGTTCTAATTTATTGATCAGTTTTTTTATGACCCTATCAAAGGATGAAGTTACATCTATAAAAATTACATAATTACATATATAGCTGTCATTATTGTTAACATTATGACACTGGTATGTGTAGATCTATTTTCAGCATGTGCATGTTGATATATGGTTGCAATTTCCAATTCTAACAATATGTTATCCAAAATAAACTTGCACAAGAAGAAAATAAGTTTGTGTCTTTATGACTCTGGGTTTGTCCTATTCCCCTTTCCCTTAGCAATAGGTTTAACAAGTACATTTCTCCAATCTTGAGGCACCTCCCATACGTAAATTACCTAGAAAATAACCGATATAATGGCACTCTAAATTCATGCTAAAGTGTCCGCAGGATATTTATTACTAATTACATTTCCTCCCTAAGCTTTTGTTTGGGTTCAGTCTGCATAGTTCTTTTTCAATATAATCTAAAGTATCTGAAGTTATCTACATTTTCTGAAACAATGTATCACCCCATTTGTGGAGCCAAACTGTTTTGCATAAGACTGTGTAAATATATCTATGACTTGTGTCTTGAGAAATGTTAGAATCTACACACAGTTTATCAATTTGTATGTCATTACTCCTACCACATCTTATGCATCTATAAACTGGTCTCCTATTTTGCTCAATATCTTTATATAAATTTTCCTGATCTTGTCTCACACTATGTTTAATGTGTCTGTCCAGGTTATTTGTTTCAGTTTCACAATTATATTTGGACCTTGTTTCCATGTCTTATATTTTTGTCTCTCAGCATAGTTAAGCACCTTGTTTTTTTTTTTTTTCTTACGGAAATATATCCTCTATATGTAGACCCTAATGGTAAACATTTTTTTTTTGGCATTCAAACAATTTCCCTTTCAAAGCGTGCTACATTCCTTCTGCATTTTTTTTATACTGGGATTCTTTTGCTTCCATATACTCTTATTAATCCTTCTTGTTCTTGCATCGGTTTAGATTTCAGTTTGGCAGAATGATCTAGCAGCAATTTAACCTTTATAATCCCATGATCACTGCACATCAATGGTGGACAAGAAAGAGCAGTCATTTCCTTAGGAAAGCAAACCATGTTCAGTATGTTCCATTCCCTGGTAGTTTCTTTAATAATCAAAAACAAGTGTTGCTCCTGAGGTTACGTTGTGAATAATTTTCTTACTAATGTTGTTGAATCAATTATTTCCCCTCCTTTGTTTCATGCAGGAAATTAATGAATTCCTGCAGGTTGTCATCTCTTGACTTAGAGGTCTATGCAGTCCATCACTTATCTGTTCCAAGATTGTCTTTAATGTCACAGTTACAAAATCCACAGTACTGGTGTTATCACTGAGCATGTCATAACCACAGGTCTCATAACAATCTTTAATCCTTATCATAACGCTTCCACCTATTTTTTGTTAGAATGTCTGTTACACTGAAAATATTTATACACAGACAGAATGGGTTTCTAGTCACTGTTCTTTAACAATGTTTCACAAACAGTAAACAGCATCAGTCTTGTGGGAATGTGGCCAGTTTTACAATACAAAAAGCTGTATTACTAATGCTCCTAATACTCAAAACCAGCACAGAAAAATCAAACATTGCCATCTGTGAACTCTTAAATTTCTGACCTAGCAAAACTCCCAACTTGTGATAGTGAAATACTGCAATATATCTGCTCTTCTCTTGTTTTGACAAGTGTATGCCAACATGTCTTAATATTTATATGCCCAAAATTAGGCTTGGATACTCAACACATTTCCACTTTTTAAAATTGGCCATTTCTTCATGTAAATATTTACCCCCAAAAATATTTTCATTCACTCTGACCTGCCATCCCTTCTAAAACCCTACTCACACCCTGTCTTTTTGCTCCCGGCAAGTGTAACACAATTTGATGTCCATTAACCCTCTGTAAATGAAAGCGTCAGTTCTTCTATTGATTGAATGTCTGATTACTAGTATGTCACTTCTGAACATATCTGATGAATCTCCCATTTTAGGCTCATAGGTAGATTACTAGACAAGCTGCTTGCTGGCCATTTTAAGCAGAGCTAATTTCCATTTTGGTGCTTGAATTAACCTATCTCATTTGGTGTTAGATTGACCTTACTTCCATCCCACTGTCAATTACATATTTTACCACTAGTGAGAATAATTAGGATCATACTATAGATAATTTGAGGTGACCTATGCATGGGATGAAGCATTCGGGATCTGCCTCTGTCCATAAGTAATAGAGGGAGCAGTCCTGGGGAACATTTTCTGTTTTCTATCCATAGATCCAAGTTGGTCTTAAATATGGTCAGGGATTAGCTTTGGGAATTTTGCTCCTGAGCAGTGGTATCCTCTGCAAGATGTACCTCACCCCCCACACCATTCTGTTGATGATGCAGAACAGGTTTAGATCCTTAGACAGAGTATTTATGATAACGTTTGGCTTGCTAATGTGCAGTAAATACATCAGTATTGGGTCAGAAGATGCCTTGTATGCTATACACGGGTCACATCTTAGCAGTCTGTAGGATACTGAGTATAGTGATAGGGCTTTGAGAGAGTCCATGTAGGCCATATTGTTTAGTCTTTGTATCCTTTAAGATATCTCTGTGGGTGTTCCAGTTGTTGCATGCGTCTGGGCAGATGCACAATACAGGGGCATTATACTCAATGATTGGCCTAATGTGAGCTGAGTAAAGGCAGACAAATACATAATCCATTTGTTTTTAAGCTATGCAATAAAGACAGACTCTCTCATGACAATGGGCACATGCTGGTTGATAGTTAGGTCACTGCCCACGTAGTATGCAAATCACAAACAACTGGGTAAACTTTGAGAGGTGTATTGTAAATGTGGTAGTTCCCTGGGGTAGATGACATCCCCAAGGATACAACATTGCATTTTTTGGAATTTATTTTCAGTCCATGATTTTTGGCACCAGTTATTTATTTGGGAAAACCTTCCTACAAGATGGTTAAATCATTTGGGGATTCATTGACTGTTGCCAGGCTGCAGTCATCTGTAATCTTAGTCAAACATTTATACCCTGACAGAACTGGAAGTGGGAGATTCTTCAGATCAGTCAGAGCTGACATTGAGATAAGTAAATGCCAAATAGGAGAAGTCCCCAGCAGCAGAACCCTGGAGGACTCCACTGGTGACTCGTCTCTTTGTGGAGGTAACTTCCCCTGCTTTGATTTCTTGCATCCTATCGGTGAGTCAGTTGGCTATCCAGTGAGTGACAAAGGGTTTTGTTCCTACTATATTTAGCTTTTCTACTATACCTGAGTGGGGAATTGTGTCAAACACTTTGGCCAGGTCCTAATATGGTGTGTGTACCGTTTTGCCTTCATCCATTGCTTTGGTGACCTTTTCAAAAATGTCCACCTGTCAGAGTAAGCATGATCTACCCTTGACAAATCCAAACAAATCTATATTCATCACCATTAGCCTGGTTAATCTTACTGTTTTCATTGTTTATTTTGTTTGCATACAATTCTAATCCAGCTGTCTTTCTACCTCCACATCTTGAGCCAATTGTGCAAGGAAACTTACCAAAACAGTAGATGTCCTAATAGATCAGTGGTGTAGTAGCCACTCCCCCTCCAGCCCCACTCTTTTGGTGTATTTTTGTATTTACAGAGTGTATATGCACATATTCCCCTTTTGTATATATTTACACTTGTGTTTCATTTACTAGCATTTTTCCCTTTCAGGGCTATTGCTTCCCTTCCTGGAGCTAGAAGGTTCAGTGGCTTTTGATGCTCTGTGTTTATATTTGGAGTTATCCTCCAGTTCGTGACAGCTGGTGCACATGGAAGGTTCCCTTAAGCTTTGAAAAGCTGGCCAGTGGCAGAGGGGAGTATCCAAATAGCTTAGGCTACTGCAAAAGTGATCTACTAAGAAAACATCAGCTGGTAAGTTCACATACAGAACTGCATGTTTCTCTGATATGGGCCTTGCCAGTAACTGTAAAGCAGAGGACAACAAGCGAGTCGGGTCAGGTTGAGCCTAAATAGACTTGTGACTCTCTTTATCACTGCTTCATAGATCAGAACCAAAATGCTGGATATAATGGGCAAAATGGGCTACTATCCTATTTATGTGCTGTAATGACTGTCCTGAACATTTGTCCCTAACAACTGGAATGTTCTACCAAGTGCAAATGAGAAATCAATATATTGAGTATCACCAGTATTCTCACCCCATTTAGCACTAGCAAATGTCTGAGCTTGCAATCTACAGAACATCAAACACAGATGGAAGAAGTACTTCCCAGAGCTTCTCAAGAAAAGAACACCCCACAGAAGTTATACTGCCCCAGACAGCCTACAATGAAAGAGGAAGACCTCCCCCCCAGAACAAGAGCAGCATTAAAGAAAATTAAGTGATGGAAAGCAACAGACTCAGATGAGGTAACAGTAGATATGATCAAGATGTTGGGTGACTTAGAGGAGAAATGGCTCCGGAGGGTACTCATTGCAGTATGGAGAGAAGTCATATCCCTGATGACTGGGGAATAAACATTCTGAATGAGTAGGTCAAAGATAGACTCAGAGAGGCTGCAGCCAATGATCCCAGAGTGTCAGGGATAGTGTGTGATAGAACAATGCCAGAGAAAAGTAAGTTGTACCAAACAGTGTTATGACCAGTACTACAGTATGGTACAGTAACCTGGCCAGTGAAGGCAGAGCATTTGGGGAAGCTAGAAGTGACAGTGATGAAGTGTCTGAGCTAGGTGGTAGGATGCACACTGGTGGACAGATAAAGAAATGTGGACATAAGAGTAGACGCTAAAGTAGCTCCAATTTCAGAGAACATCAAAGAGAACAGATTACCATGGCACTAGCACATGTGCAGGAAATCAGAAGTCAATCTGGTGAAGATTTAGGAGAGAAAGGAAGAAGGCAAGAACAAATTAAGGCATCCAACAAAGAAATGGATTGATGGATTGTGTGAGAGAAGATGTGCGACAGTCAAACTTAAACATCAAAGATGGGAGAAGAGTGGCACTGAATCAAGAAAGATGCCAACAACTGACACAATACTCTGACTCCATGTGGAAAATGCAAAGAAAGGGATTTGGTGATGATTAATCTATTCCAAGTTCAGAAGGAATAATTAAACTGGATTCTTTTCTTAATGTGTTCCCATTCCTGAGGCATGATTACTTTTGAGAAGTGAAAGGGAGAGGAGAGAGAGAAAGAGAGAAAATGTTTCCTTATAAGACATGCCATGAAGAAAGAGTCCAAATAAGCATTCTTAGACTTGGAGAAAGCAAATGACATTGTCACAAGAAAACAGGTTTGGGCAGCCTTGTGATGGTTCAAAGACTTGGAAACATTGGTAGAATTAGTCCAGGTTATGTACAAGGGCATAATGACATAAAACAAATAGTGTGCAGACTCAAAGAAGGGTTCTCGTGACAGTAGGTGTACTTCTGGGTTCAGGTCCAAACCCATTGCTGTTCATACTGTTGATAGACTATATTAGCAAATCAGTCAGAGGGGACAGATCAATAAAGCTGCTGCACGCAGATAATATTGACTCACAAACATACTTTGAACAACAACTCCAGCTAATGATAGGGGGAATGGAATGCAAATCTGAAGGCACATAGGATGAAACTGGGAAAAGACAAGAGGGTTTCTTATGGCAACAAATGGGGGAAATCTGAAGAAGCTGAACACTGAGATACAACAGAACATTGTAGAACAGGTTAACAGCTTCAGGTATCTGGGACTGGTGGTTGAGCAGGAGCAAAGTCTGAATGAAGAGGTCAAAGCTAGAGTCAAAGGGACTGCAGCCAACTGGCACAGACTGATCATGGGTAACGTGTGACAGAAAAGTCGCAAAAGAAGCTGAAATTCTAGATGTACAAAACAGTGGTGTGGCCAGTACTGCTGAATGGTGTAGAAACTTGGCAGTGAAGGCAGGGCAATTGAAGAAGCTAGAGGTGATGGAGATGAAGTGCATGAGATGAGTGCTAAGATGAATAATGTAGGTCAGATGAAGAAATGAGGACATCAGCTCCACCTGCAGAAAATGTCAAATAGAACAGATTATGGTAGTTCTGGCCCATGTGCAAGAGTGCAAAAGGCAATCTTGTTAGATATTATGAATATAAGGCTGAAATTAATTCTGTTGTAAATATGCTGAAAGAAAAAGCTTGCTTAAATGCAGAAACAGAGTTTAGTAATATGTGATCAGCATTCATATAAATGACAATGGCTTGGAAAATAAGGAACCTGCTGAATGGACATTTTTCCCTTACAGACTTAAAAACAGGATGCATGGCAAAAGGAAAAATGCAAAATCTGCTTTTAAAGAATGGACAACGACACTGTGGCAATGTGTTTCCTTAAAAACATGTTTTCTGCATGGAAAACAGGACATGTTTATCAGCATTGGCACAAAAACAGATGTTCTTATACAAAGATCCAAATAGAATACAGGATGTGCACACTGCCAGAAAAGCTGGCTTCTTGTAAAATTCAGCAAAAATGTGACAAGCATTGTTAAACAAGGAAGCTTAAAAATAAAATTAAGTCAGCATTTGCATCAGCATCTGCAACAATCGGTACTGTTTCTGCAGGATGAGCAATTCCCCAAAATAGAATACCAAGAGGAAATGTATATGTTTGTGCATGACTAAAATTGTATATAAAAGAGCTGTATGAATCCAGTTACGTTAGAGGTATTTGTAGAGGTACTGGTAGAGACACATTTGTCTCGAGGTAAATGTTATATCTCTCATATCATCTGTACTATATGAGAAGTAAAGTGGAACGGTATTTTAAGCTGCAACATTAGTCCATTTGGTTTATTATAAAAGTTATTTGTTACTGCTCTAAGTTGGTGCTGCAAAGTATATTCTGTCATCAGTGTATATTCTGCAAGTTTCTGTATGCAACAGACTGTGAATGCAAATATAACCAGACTTTGAATTTTAGCAGAATCTAGCCAGCAAGACTGTGTGTCTTAAGAAGACTTCAAATCCATCACAGCAAGCAGTAAGCTCAATATAATCTTTCAGTGGCAAGCTAGCCTGCATTTGAACCTAAAAATCTGCATTCAAACACAGGGGGAGTGATGGTAAGCCCTGGAGAGGGTCACTTCAGTCAAATTGCAGTAACTAACATTTGTACGTATGTGTAAATCCTAAACAGAAGTATTCCAGTTTATGCAACTTGCAGTAGTAAAATTTTTTAGACGTCTAAAATCCGGAGTGAGACTAGTTCAAGAAAGTCGCAATGCCATAAATTCTCCAAGAAAAGATGGCTATCCACTTGTACAGCAGTCTGCTGCCTGCTGTGCTCCATCAGCTTCTCAAGTTACTCTAAAAAAAATTTCTAGCCATCAGCAACAACAGCCTGATCACCTATTTTCTTGCTAACTGGTAAGACTTTTTTTCTGTGTCACATATTTAGTGTGGATGATGTTAGACAGTTTATATATTACTAGACAGTATGGATATTATTTATAATTCATGCAGGAGTAAACCAAACTTTAGTAAATTGCAATGTTGGTATACATAGCATATTAGTAAATGTAAAACCTTATTAGGGCAGGTTGATAGTAAGGCATTATGCAAATGTATTACAATATTTGACTGGTATCTCAAAGAAAACCATGTTAAATGACAAATGTTTATTGTGTGATTTAACAAAAACTGCATTTTGTGTATTATGCCATAAAAAGTATTGCATCATATTGCTAAAAAATAGACTGTAAAGACAGATCTGTTCATGATAAAGAATTAACCAAGGGTAAAGTGTTTCCATTACATTCAGATGTTGAACAGTTATGTCCTGTCACCACGTGAGTCAAATCAGTTACTGACAGAACCTCTAGAACATTTTGTTACAAAAGAATGTAGTAAACTTCTAAAAGACAGGCACAATGAGTTCAGGAAGCTTAGACAAGTTATACATACATCTTTTCAAAAGTGCATAGGAGTTTTAGATTCAGTAGAACAGTTTACTAAAGAATGTCAGAAAGACCATGCAACATTACAGGAAATTCAACAGCAGTTGCAGGATAAAGGAAATAAATTAGCTGAACTGACAAAGACTGGAACTTCCTGCATACACAGCTAATCTGTGCAAAAGAAATATATTTTATAATATGTTTATGTTTTGAAAATAGTTAAATATACATGGCAGAATGGTAGGATCTGATGTCTGAACAAATCATTCTCAAATGTTTTACTTTCATTCAGTTAAAGCAAGACATTTATCAGAAGCACAGTATAGAACTGCTAAGCTAATAGCATAGTAAAAAGGTACACAACAGTTTTAGTGTATAAAAATTACATAAAAATAGTTACACTACACTGTTCTAGTGCATAAAATTAAATAAAAATAGTTAAGAGTGAAGCTTTAAGTTCACAAGACTGACATGCTTGTATAAAGATATACAGATGCAAGACAGACATGCATGCATGTTATTTTCATCTAGAGTACATCTGTTACAATGCACAAGAATAACAGGCAGACAATAGCAAATATAAATAATGTAAATATAAACATGTGTTAGTTAAGCTAATATCTATTTTGTTTTTTACAATTTTTATATAATTGTATAGTAACACCACCCCAAACAGTTAAAGTTCTGAATTTTAAAAGGAAAATCACAGATGGTATTAGTCAAACAGTCTTTGTAAAATAAATGTCAGAATAGATAAATAAAATAACAAAAAATATTGAAATCCATGTAAGCTAATTGTAAAATAATGTCTATTTATATAGTATAAATGCATAGTTATGCAAATCACAATCAGATTAAAGAAAAATGCCAAAAGAATTAACTATAGTTTACAGAGTATGAAATGTGAGCTTAGACCTTCCTAGACTGAATAAATAGTTACAGAAAATGTTGGAAAGATAAGATAAACAAGACTGATTGCCAGACAAGTAGCTTGAGTTTTTCTAAAGCATTATTGTTATTAAAACATAATTGTTAAAATGTTTACATGCAACACTATTTGGTAATTGTAATAAAATGTCACAATTGTGCATAGATGTCACTGATAATCTTGTTTGCAAGTAAATGTTAAAAGAAAAAAAAACTCAGTTGCATCAAGTACAGCCAGCAAATGGGCTATAGTATACATACAGTTCAAATCAATTGTGCAGAAGGGTGTAAATGCTTACTAGTGGTAGTAAACAGCAAAAGCTTTATAAAAAATGATCAAATCAGACAAAGGTCTATAGTTTGGTAACGTAATAAAATAAATGTATACCAAAGTGTTGGGCTGAAATACATTCTATTCTCACAGCATAAAGCAGGTAAACAGTACTGCAGTACTACAGGGGGAGGGGGTGCTTTCTCAGTTTTACACTGACTGTAGAAGCAGTACTGCACAAGGGTCTGAAATAAAGCTACAGAAAAAAATAAACAAGGGTCTGAAATAAAGCTACAGAAAAAATAAACAACAAGGGTCTAAAATAAAGCTACAGGAAATAATATTTCATTTCTTCTTGACAATACTCTTTTAGGGGGAGGGAAACAGGTATTAGTGTATTAGAAATACTGGTAACTGGATTAAACCTGACAGGATAAGATATTTTACAAGTTGTTAATAGCTATCATAATGGTTATTTTATTGTTTAGTATTAAATTGTTTTTACAACCTGTTAAACTGTAAAGCTATACAAGAGATGGTTTAAAAAACAAGAGATGGCTTAAAATTGCTTTATTACAGCTATTCAAGAGAAAGTAAAGATATGTAAAAAAAATAAACAAGATTGGTCACTATTTTTAATATGTTTTTGGCAAAACAATGTTGGTATAAAAAGCATGAATATGTTTACTTGTTGAATATGTAGTTTAAAATAACAGGACATATGCCTTTGGTGCCAGTTCCACTAGATATCTCTAAAGAGACAAACATTTTCCAAGATTTTGTTTAATATTAATGTTATTAAATGAGTAAGATTAGACTAAATGTACTTTATAGTCTTTGTATGTACAAACGCAGAAGAATTCAGTACAAATGATAGTCTTTGTATATACAAATGCAGAAGAGTTCAGTACAAATTAAATTAATGTCTAGTAATGAATATGTGCGAAAAACCATATTTAAAGAAAACAGTGGGTCCAGGGTACCTACTAGATTGAAATGCATGAATAGCAAACAGCCTGTGTAAATACATACTGTACAGGATACATTGTAATAAGTTCAAAAGTAATTTGTCAAGTTGTAATATCGCTGGTTTTACCCCAGTAAAATAATTGCTTTCAAATATTTATTATCTAAGCCCAGTTCAGTACTTTACCAAGATGTTAATGGACAGTTCAAAGACATGACCACAATGTTATGGTTAAAATGACATTGAAACGGTATATTTTCAGAAGTGTATAAATGCTTGCAGTAGCACATGGTTCTTGTCTCTTATAGTTAATTCAACAGTTGCAAAGAGTTAATGAAAGAGTTCTAAGTCATAAATTAAATTCTGTAATTGCAAAAGAATAAATTAATCAAGTTAAACTAAAGCAGTCACAGCTCATAATTGATAAAATATTTTTACAGAATGGTCTGCAAAAGAAAAAGTTGTTAGATACATTCAGTTTTGGTAGTAATACTGCATGGACAACAGGACATGTTTATCAGCATTGGCACAAGAACAGATGTTCTTATACAAAGATTGTAGAAGAGTTTCTAAAAAATTTTGAATAGAATTTTTTTATTACTTCATATAATAATCATACAGAAACTGCGTTTTTGTCCCTCCAATAACTAATTTTCCAATAAAATCATCCCTGCAATTAAAAATAAAATTCAAATACACCAATCCTGTTTGACAACTCATGAATGTTTAACAAAACTAATACATATTCATGTGTCAAGACTTCTACAATCATTCAAAGACTCAAATTTCATTTATACATTTACAAGAATAATAACAAATTTAAAAATTGATTAACCCATTTATAACTTGATATAACAATGTAAATGAATATTCTTAAGTGGAAGGAAGGATAGATTTCAACCCATAAAAATAATGGAAAATGGGAGAAATTTATTCTTATACAAAGATCCAAACAGAATACAGGATGTGCACACTGTCAGAAAAGCTGGCTTCTTATAAAATTCAGCAAAAATGTAACAAGACATTGTTAAACAAGGAAGCTTAAAAATAAAATTATTAAGTCAGCATTTGCGTCAGCATCTGCAACAATCAGTACTGTTTCTGCAGGATGAGCAATTCTCCAAAATAGAATACCAAGAGGAAATGTATATGTTTGTGCATGACTAAAATTGTATATAAAGAGCTGTATGAATCCAGTTATGTTAGAGGTATTTGTAGAGGTACTGGTAGAGACACATTTGTCTTGAGGTAAATGTTAAATCTCTCACATCATCTGTACTATATGAGAAGTAAAGTGGAACGGTACTTTAAGCTGTAACGTTAGTCCATTTGGTTTATTATAAAAAGTTATTTGTTACTGCTCTAAGTTGGTGCTGCAAAGTATATTCTGTCATCAGTGTATATTCTGCAAGTTTCTGTATGCAACAGATTGTGAATGCAAATATAATCAGACTTTGAATTTTAGCAGAATCTAGCCAGCAAGACTGAGTGTCTTAAGAAGACTTCTAATCAATCACAGCAAGCAGTAAGCTCAATATAATTTTTCAAATCTGGTGAAGATATGGAGAGAAAGTAAAGCAAGAGGAAATGAAGGCATCTGGCAAAGAGATTGATGGATTGCCTGAGAAGTGAAGGTAGGAAAGTTGCAATGAATCGTAAAATATGCCAAAAGTTAATGCAGCACCCTGACCTCATGTAGAAAATGGGAAAAAGGGAGTTGATGATTAGTCTTTTCCAAGTCACATGGAATAATAAAACTGGAGCCTTTCACTATGTGTGTGCATTCTTGAAGTATGACTACTATAAGTAAAATAGAAGGGAGAGGGACAGAGTGTGAGACAGTGGGAGAGAGAGACAAGGTTCTCTTAGGCATTATGCAGAGAAATAAATCCTAAGATGCTTGGCTCAAGAACATGCTTACCCTGCCAATGATTGCTTGGCAGTCAAGTTCAGGATTATTTAAGCACTTACAAACTTAAACACAGCAATATACATAGTACATGACTGAGAAAAACAGAAATTATTGTGCTATTAATTCACACAATTGCCACTGTGGTCAGAAAGTCCTTCTATGTGACACATCTCATTACTAAGGGTTTTGCATCCAGGATGAAAGAGGTCATGGTCTCCCTCTACTCTTCCCTCATTAGGCCAGTCATTGAGTACAATGCCCTATTGAGCATGTACCTCACTAGAAACCTGAAACAACTGGAGAGGCTGCAAAAAGTACCTCACAAAGAGGATCCTAGGCCTTACTTGTCCTATATGGACAGACTCAAAAAACTCCAACTATCCTCTGGCTCATATTGCCTACTTAGAGGCGATCTCTGCTTGACTTACAAAGCCATGTCTGACCCAGCTCTGTTAGAAATGCTACATCAAATAAATCCCAATCCCTCCACACCACATGCTCCAGAGACTTAAACCTAAATACCACAATTAACAGAACATGCTGGAGGGACAGGATCATAACCCAGAGACTGCCCATGCTATGGAACAGAATTCCTATACATGTCAATCAGAAATCTTGATGAGTGGATGGGAAACAGAAAATTCACCCAGGGAATCATTCCAGTGGTTTTTTTACTCGACAAAGGCACCGGGAACTAAGGTCGGGTGGCACGATGCCAGGGTAATCCTATGGGCTAGGCTTGTAAAGGCTACAGGGCCATTAGCCTAGTACATACCTATGAACCTATAAAAACTGCATAAAATAGTACATTGTGCAAGACAGCAGAATAAGTCCTAAACCACACAACCTATTTATTAGAAAGACACACTGAAAAGCCAGCTTCGACAAGTACAGATTCAAAGGTTAACAAGCATTACTTTGCCTTTGGTACTTCAAATAAGTCAATGAGAAGCTACACACCCTTTGGTCTGGAATAAAGGCTGCAATCTACTTTACAATTCAGTTCATTTCCTAACAGGAAGAATGTCTATCGCTTGGAATATTATTATCCAGTGTAGATAACGTAATTGCTGGTCTAAGCATCATTTGCAACATATATTATGCATTTATTGCTGCTGTTTTAATTTCTACATATTTTTTGTTTGTTTTACTTTTTATTGCTCGATATTAGCTTAAAAGGACTTTGTGGCAAGTTCACATTCCTAGTTAAGAAACAAAAATAAATGCCCCTGTCCCCTTTAAAAGGATGAGAATCTAAAGGTTCTTCTCCCTGACACTGGTAGTGAAAACAGGAGCAAATGCATTCAACTCTAGCAATGGTAACTGTAGAAACAAATCTGAGAAGTTAAATGGTAACCTTCGCTCTTCAGCAGTAGCAGCAATTTATGTGGCTGAAACATAGAAAGAGTAATACAGATGACAGACTATAGAGTTAGTGTCACATAAAAGGTAGTCTGGCAGTTAAGCAAAGAGGATTAAGACCATCAGCTGCTCAGAAACTTCATCCTATAGTACAAGGTTTGGTTCTCTCTGCCTCTGTCTACTGTATGATTCTAAAATTACTTCACCAGTTGCCCTGGAAAACAGGTTAATGTTTAATAGGTTTACCTGATTAAATATCAGTTATGAAAGGTACCAACCATGCAGCGTTTCAAATCAGAAAAAAGTAGGGGATTTTCATAACAGCTGTATGAAAACTCGAACAGTAAGAATACATTTAAAAACTTATCATCTGTAAGTCATCGTGTAAAACAATGTACCCACTGCTCAACAGCATTCAGCCCAGCTGTCGTTTTAACAAAAAATGTCTAACCAATCTCAGGATGTTCATGTCTGTACAAAGTGTAGTTAAACCACATCATACCTCTCAACCTCTTAGCACAAGAAATCTGAAGAAAGTCATAAATAATGGGGGGGGGGGGGCAAATGTTAAATATTGCTCTTATAAACTTAGAAAATTGTTAGAATGAAAGGATTTGTGTAAACATGCATTTTCTGAAGGCTATGAAGTCTGAAAATCAAATGGCTAGGTAGAACAGACCAAAAATATGATGCAAAAATCTGGACAGTTGAGAGGTGTGAACTATATATATATATATATATATATATATATATATATATATATATATATATATATCTGAAATGAAAATTTAAGTACCTCGACAGACAGAATGTTGCCATCTTGCCCTCTTTCTCCTTTCTACCTTAGAATAATTTAACGGAAGAGCACAGTTGTTTAGTTTCCTAATAAGACCAAATTTAGGCAACCTAAATTAAAGGTTAGACTGCAAGGTACATTAAGGTCTATGCAAGTCCTCTACTTCCATTGCGTTGCGTTAGATCTTGCACTCCTTATTTCAGATGACAGAAATGCAGGCAATTGTTTATCTTTAGATTACTATTGGAGTATTGCTGACTTATGAGACATGTCCTGCCTAGGATACCACATATCCAGTCAGTTTCCAAAAGTATGGCCATCTTCCGCTCCCACTGTACATCTGATGCATGACCTACGCATGAGGCTACATGCTGATACTTATGGATATATTGGTGAGAAAATCCTCAGAATTTTCTTGCTGCCAGTCCTTGAAGTTGGACTGTGTGTGAATAGTGGTCTGTAAACTGTACAGCCTGCCTTTCCTCTTCCTTGTTTTTTCTTGTAATTATTTCTTGTCATCTAAGAGAGGGAAATGTGACTGCAGTCAAAAGATCTCTTACAAGGATGAGCATACCAAGTGTTATTTTCTTTTTTGCCTGGTCCAGAACATAGTTACAAACAATATACAGTTTAGCACTCCTTTGCACCCACAACTACAAAAAGTAATCTGTCCTCTCTCAATATAAATTTAGAACTCAACAGTCTCCAATCTCTAGCACTCAATAAGTTGACATCTGAATAGTCTTCTTCAGATCTCCCCTATAAGCCTAAGAAAAAGTCTAACATGGTGGAAGAAAACACACATTTACTGCTTTCATTCACTGGGCAGTGTCCGATGTCTCTCAATCAGCCAGCTGACCATGACTATTGTACCTATTCCTGCTGTTAGGACCCCTTGGGAGGCTGACAAGGTGCAGGTTACTAGCATGTGCCTTCTGACTTATCAGATGATGTATACGGTCATGAAGGGAAAACCAAGGCTGATTTTCTCTGAGTGAATTGGAGGGATTCCTCATATTCTCATCTCAAACATACTAGGGATCCTTATAGAGGTACATCTCAAAGAAAAGAAATAAAAAAACTAAACATGTGCCCTCTCCTTTTATTCGTATCCTAAGGAATCCTCAGTAGGAGTCATTTAACCTCTCCCAGGGAATTTTTAAAGCCCTAAGGTCCTTACAGCCTCCTTGGTTTTATTCTCTATTTCTACTTCTCCTCACAAAAGAAAGGAGGAGTCTCTTCTGAGAAGAACTATCTTCTGAGTCTGGACCTATGGACTACTCAAATTCATTAACACACAGGTTTTGAGTATCAGGAAGTTGATTCTCTTTCTACAGGTTCACCTCTGGAGCAAATTTCTTTTGGTGATATTATGATCAATGATGCAACATTTAACCTGGTATAACAAAGCTCATTTCTGAAACACGGAAATTATATTATGACTTATTGCACATAGAAATACCAAAACTCCCTGTCTTGGAGGCTTTCTGCCTCCAGAATCTCACCCTCCTGCACATAAAAAGTCAAAACAGGTTCTAGAAGGTAAGAAAGCAAATGATTGGGGTCAACAAAAATGAAAAAGGCTTCTTTAATCACATCAAGTAAGACCATGGCATAATATCAAGTTTAGCCTTGAAAGCTTTACTTTTATTTGGAATTTTAAGAGGTGACAAACAGTGTCTTTGAGGTTCTAAGTACCTGATACATATAAGTGCTTGTACAAAAATCCATCCTCTGACCACCCATTATATCTGTGGACACAGATAAGGCTTCTTACATTTTTTCTTCTTCTAATGCCTTACCACATAAGAACAGTAGCTCCATCATCAGATATGGAAAGGTGGTTTAAACTTCTACCATCCTGTCTTTCAGCAAATATTCATATGATCAGAGGTATGTTTTTTTTTTTTTTTTTTTTTGAAAATATGGCAAAATTAATACCAGACTTGCCTAATTCTGACACTAAGACTTCTTTGCAAAATATGTTCAGTTCTGCCAAACATATGGCAAGACATTCTAACCAGTGTGGATATAATGTTGCTGATGCCTATGCTAGAGCAAATGCTACAGGATTAGTCCCTGAGAAGGTATTCCAGGCTTCATCTCCAGTCTTTACCTGATGATGTTAAGGCCAGACTACTGGATACCACTTTAGAGAAGGATAAATTGTTCAAATCATTTTTTGCTGAAATATTAAAACATAGATGGAGGGGGAAGTTGATACAAAGTTTTATGCAGCTTTTTCATTCCCCCATTCTTAAGTTCAAGAGAAACTCTACCTCCAAATCTGGTCCCTTTTCTCACAAAAATCCAAAACTCTTCTCAGCAGAAAGGAAAAACATTCCAAGAAAAAAAATGGCAAGAAAAAGCAAATCAGATTTTAAAGGATCCAAGGGACCCTTTCCAGACAAATGCTCTCTTGTTTACCTTGAATCTGAAAGACGACTATTTGCAAACCCCTATTCATCCAGACTATAGAAAATTCTTAGGATTATGTGTTTTGAAATATCACCTTCAGTTTTTTTTTTTTTTGTGCTTTTCCTGGCACCAAGATTTTTCACCAAGTGCCTAGTTTCTGTTAAAATCCTACTTTCTAATTCAGACCATTTCAGTTCAAAAGATTCTCCAGGACTTGCAATAAGCAATCAATTTCTTTCTCTGCTTAGAAGACTTCTTTCAAGAAGTCTAATCCAGGACTTCTCAAAGTCTGCTCCATGAACCATTGCTGGTTCACAAACTGTTACACATCCTCAGGATATTTCTCAACTTTGTTTTATTAAATAAAGAAATGCAGAATTTCTCCACTTAAATAGATAAAATTCAACATATAAACTGTCTTAGCTGGGATTCTGGTGCCAGATAAGTGAGGTGATTAGTTAAATGCACTGACCTCCAAAGGTCAGTGCAGTTAACCAATCAATTTGACTGCTTTGTGTTCCTTTTGTTGGCTGACTGAAGAAGCAGCTACTGGTACAGGAGGGACGTTTTTTACATAGATATACAATTATGCTGCGGTAGCGTTATCGCCTCACAGTAAGATGTTGTTCTGTCCGATTCTCAGCTAGAGCGTCTTCTGTGTGGAGACATGCGTGAATGGCCGTACCTTCATTGAAGGTTGTGCGTCAGGGCTGGCAACTCAGCACGTAAAAATCTACTGCCAATCATTAGCGGACCGAGTTCCGCTGTGGCAACCCCTAACAGGGAAAAGCCGAAAGACTACAACAACATACATTTATTACTAATAATGGGTTTTCTGTTGGGAGCATATGGCTTCAAAACAAGGATAATTCTCAACTTTATTTTATTAAATAAAGAACTGCAAAATTTTTCCACTTAAGTAGATAAAATGCAACATATAAACTGTCTTAGCTGGGATTCTGGTGCCAGATAAGGGAGGTGATTAGTTAAATGCACTGACCTCCAAAAGTCGGTGTAGTTAACCAGTCAATTTGACTGCTTTGTGTTCCTTCTGTTGGCTGGCTGAAGAAGCAGCTACTGGTATAGGAGGGAAGTTTTATTTATATATATATATATATATATATATATATATATATATATATATATTTTTTTTTTTTTTGCTAATAGTGGATTTTCTTGCGGGAGCAAATGGCTTCAAAACTCTTAACATTTTTTCTTCCTTTCTTTCTGGCCTATTGTTAAGGCATTCTATCACAAAACAATGATATACAATCCAGCTTGGACTTCATATTCATTAGAAGATACAGTGCAACCTTTTAAGTGCAGACAGATTCGTGAAATTAGAAGCTGAGAGGGCATAGCAGTTTTGCAATAGGTTGCCCTGCATAGTTCTGACAGCAGTGAGCTGAAAATATGATTTTGGGCTATTACTTACACATGCAGTTATCTGAGGTGCATACAGTCACATAAGCAGTGTGTGTGTGTGTGTGTGTGTGTGTGTGTGTGTGTGTGTGTGTGTGTGTGTGTGTGTGTGTGCAGGTGGCATTTGTCTCGACTATCTCTGATCTTGGCTCATGTTTCAGTGTGTTCCACACAGAATTTTTGGTTTTCCAGCAAAGTGTTGTGGATTATGGTTACTAAATAATGATGTGTGTGTTCCATACTGTGTGTGGTTCAGAAAATGCTTTTAAATGCAAAACTTGTTATTCTAGCAAATATCTTTGTATACAAGATCAGTATTTAAAACTGGTCACCAATTTGGGTCTTTGTAGATTCTTTTGGGGGCAGGATTGAAGAGACATGATGTATTTATGATTGTGGCCATTTGTTCTTTCACTATAATTCCACTCTAACTCCAGAAAAGTGCATAGAAAGTATTTATTTTATTTTTTTTTAGGAGAGAGGCAGGCAATATTTTCCATCTATTTCCAGATATGTTTCTCTGTATCCTTGTCATCTCATTTTACTGGGAAATACTATATTTGTCAGCTATTAAAATTAAATCTTGAATACAACTTACTTG